>NC_090767.1:49375998-49393498 GCF_036898095.1 Palaemon carinicauda
AATCCTGGCTACACGTTCTAGAGAAGTTAGGGTAAAATGTCAAATCAGAGGAGGAAAATAAGACTAACATCCTCCTCAACTGGAGTATATTAAATATCAAATTTTGTTCTACTAATACTTTCCCTGAAAGTGTTCTGCCTTTACTGCAGCGGAGATGCAGGGATCAGGGAGATGTTGATAAACTTGGAGAGGCTGTTGAGGTGACCAAGGTCTTGAACACTGGATAGCAACAAATACCTTGATGCTGTGACTGCTGAGCAGGAGGAGCAACTCGAGGAAATGTAGGATAAGGATCCACGCATCATTTTCTCTACGAACATTGATGCAAGGCAAAACCTCCAATAAATGAAGCACCATGTTTAGCCTACAAATGGTTGAATATTGTCGAGAATATGCAGAACAGTATCACCTTCTAACCTAATGGCCGAGATTAGGCAGAACAGCCTGTATCACCCTCTGACCTAATGGCTGGAGGGAAAAACGGAGTCCTATGTGGGAAAAAGAAATGATCAACAAATCATAGAGCTTAGGACGCACACTGGAACTGGCGCATTCATCTGATAAACATTGGGGCGCGTTGAACGTTCATCCAGAACACAAAAATTAGGACGTGGGGCACATTTCAACGGATTGCAGAATAGCAGACATGCCTCAGCAGATTTGCGAGAGCAAATTCAGGGATGGACTGTAGGACTGTGGACGCTTTGTCGAGCCCGGGCCGAGTCTTGGTTGGAGCTCAGAATGTGATACAAAAACTGCCTGAGATGACAACCTCTTAAGAGAAAAATCCAATGCAATCTCTCTCTCTGGTGAAGTGAGACCTATGGTCCTTGAGGGGTAAGAGGCATGCCCGACTTCCCAGGGAGTATTGGACGTTTCCATCAAAGGAGATGGGAGAAGTTCAAGAGAGTTCCGAGATGGCTGGTACAGAGTGGCAAGATGGCGGGGAGAATGCTTTGGTGTTAATTCAGGTAGAGTTACATAACATGCAGAGGAGAGATTTCTGGGATGTATTCTGGGAAATCGCAGAGAATCTATGTCAAGAATTAAGAGCTACTGTACTTGTACGAACCAATAATGCTTGGGGGTGATGGTGAATGAGAGAGATGAATATAAGCTGTTAGACAGAGAGGACAGGATCATACACAAAAGCAAAATACTCAGCCTCTAGAGATAAAAACATGTTCACCATCCTTCATTACTGTATCTTGGGTGAGACTCGATAATGAAGGACCGGGTAGGGGAAGATCGGGACTTGAAAGATATCTAAACTTCTTACTCTCCTTCAGAGCTGAAGCAACTGATGGAAAGCCATCATGTTTAGCCTTTTTCTTCCGTAGACCATGGAACTTCTCCCACTGTGAGGGTGACCCACCCTACATGCAACACGAGGGGGCTCCGTTGAGCACCTATATCTACGACACATAGAACATAAAAGATGAGGATCTACATCAAGGCGGCTCATGAACGTTACACAAGGATGTCCCTCGGTATCAGGACACGTACAAAAACACTCTTGTTTCACAATTATTCTTTAACATAAAAAATAAACGGATTAACCAAGCATGAAATGCTGGAGGCAAGTAACTGACGTCTCATCGCTTCAGCTACCAGAAGACGAGCGAGTGATCAGCCATGAATAACTGGCCATAACTGACCACCAACAAATAACCCAATTAAACGACTGCTTGTATCCACGTAGGAAGAAATCCCTTCTTCGACACCAATCACAGAAGATGACCCACTTAGCATGGTAGACAGATGCAGTGGACCTCAGGAGATAACCAGACATCTGTGCAATGCCTCACGAAAAACCTTTCACTCGGAGGGGAAGCTGAACAGCCTCGATCCGTGAAGAGCCAAGGACTCCACGACTTTGTGGCCGCCTACCTCTGCAGGTGCGGCTGACAGAGAAGTGAGGATCGAGTTTGCCCACAAGTTGAATACTTGGTGGGCAAGGAACTCCACGGTTCCGGTTCCCGACAATAGAAACGTTGCCATGGACTCTGGTACCATTCTTGAGACCAGTCCTCCGTCCTGATCAGATGGCCAACTGACCCTAGCCACAGATCGAGTCACTAAGTTGTCGGCATAGCGAACTTTGTGACCTCTCCAAATTTAGGGCATCGGACGATAAGAAGATGACAGGAAGGCTAGAAAGCTTCTGGTATGAAAACCCTCTTGTTAAGGCAGAAGTAAGGGAAGTCGATTTTCTTCAATCACCTTCTAGTATTAGTGTGCTACTTTTATAATCACACATTGAGTATGTGTTGTTTAAGATGTTAAGTCTTGAAAATGAAATTCATCTTAGTAACTTTAAAAAGTATTTATTCTCTAAAAACAACAGTGTTAAACATCTCCATCACAGGAGTGGAGCTGGTTTGGTCGGATGACCAATTCAGGTGAAGTATAGATATGAACTGCTTAAATTATTGATATCACAGATATCGTATGCTTAGTTGTCTTAGCATTTAAACACAATATGGAAACTTTACATTCTTTCTCGGAAGACACCTGCATCCGGTGACGACACAATCTTTCACACACTATGCATTGGTGTTGACGTTTCAGAAAAATGTCACATTGCCGAGGCTGCAAAGTACATCCTGTTTATGATTTTATATGACTAAAGCAAATCTCACGCTAACATCTTCATCCACAATGACATATTGCGTCATGTGTTTTAAACATGTAATAACTAACTATTTCATTTATTACATTAGCTCGGCCAGCTATCTCAATTTTTTCAAAAAAAAATTTAACAACAAGCCAAGACATGTTTACTAGGTTTGACTGGACATATGTATTATTCTTTGTTTAACTTTAGCCATAAGCAAATGAGGACGAATGTCAAAATAGGCACAACAAAAATAATAACAATAATGCATATGAAAAGATATTACCAAAGCAAAGAAAAAAAATGCATGATAAATACAGATCATATATATGGTACATTGCTAGCAAATGATTATATGGTACCAAAAAAAATACTGATATACATATGATTCGGTAACTTGTTAAAGAATAATTGTTACCTTTGTCAGAAACATAGATTAACACAATACGGTAACTAATAAAAATATTTGTTACCTTGGTAAAGATTCAATTTTAGTGCACAAACACGAATTCCTGGTACGTACACGTACCACGGTTTCGTACATATATATATATATATATATATATATATATATATATATATATATATATAGGGCTGATATATTTTATTAGATGCCCATAGATTCTGTTATTTTTATTTTTTTTTCTCTTTTCTTTTAACATTCAGGCTTATATATTTTATTAGATACCGAGAGAAAAAATGATTTATATTTTTTAAAATGTTTTTTAAATGTATTTTTAACAATGCAATTTAGATAATTTCTTCAATTACACATTAATAGCGTACTAACCGCTTTTCGTACAAACACACTTTCCAGAGCAATTTACTCCTTTAGCGAATGAGGTGGCCACTTCAAACGGCTTTAAACTGAATTAAATAAGGAGTTTTGTCTGGACATGGCGAAATATTCTGTTTTAGCTTCCAACTGGTCCGTGAACTACGCCAAACAAGGATGTTCACGGCGATAAATATCATCACCGTAACGCTTAATCCTGCTAGTAGTATGGGGTGAAGAAATTCCTTATAAGTCGGTGACAGGTGGTCCATCTCGGTCAATTTCATCAACCGCTTGGCAACCTGTTTGTTGTACGGGAGAGGTAGTGCTGGCATTGTAGACGTCCACGTGAAGTTCGCGAAGTAGGCTCGTTCTCTGATGAGTGTCCTTAGTCCGGTCACCATGGAATTAGGGGAAGTCCCGATACAACTATCTGCTGCAACAAAGATGTGGGCAAAGGACGTGGATCCATCCGGGCATGATACATTGAAGCCGTCCTTGTCGTATCGTATCCACGAGCCATTGTTCAGTCTGCAATTGAACTCATTATTGTCAAAGGGATAAAGCTTATCCAGACAATTTTCACTTGTATGGGAGAGAGCACCGTCTAGCACTATACCTAACTCGCATGAATCCATTAAGTTTTTATGGAATTCAAATGAGTCAGCTGTACATATTTTTCTATCCATTGCGTCTGAACAGTGAGTTAATTGATTCAAGTCTTTAATGACCGTATATGTTTCCTTGTCTGGGGAAATCAATACGTGTCCTGTCAAACTGGATATTACTGGATTTGAGTTATTCGTCATGAAAGTCGGAAATGGTGATATCCTGTAAGATTGCCCGGCATCAGAAGAATCAAAGGGAATTGTAATCCTAATCTTGTTATTATCAACGCTTACTGTAATTAGGCTGTAATAAAATTCTAACCTACGTTCGCCTAACAAAGGAACATAGCCTAGTTTATCCCTTCCGTTCTCCAGAATTAACTTTAAGTAACTTATAGGCAACAAATGGGGCGACAGTACACCTTTAGTTGCTAACGTGATAGCTTCTACATAATCCTTGGATTTCTCAATGAAATGTGCAATTCTGTTATGTATGTGATCTATATTTGAATCATAATACGTTAACGTTGCCAACAAATCCTGTACTTCCATAATCTGAATGATATTTGAATGTTCATTTACTAAATCCATAATTTGATTGATCGAAGCTAACTGATTCCTTAGTTCTGACATAATCAATTCATCTTCATGAGTCAAAAACTTAATTTTCTTATTTTGATTACTAATCTTAAAACGATTGTAAATTCCTAAACCTAAACTTGCAACACACCCAAAGAAGTTTAATGCAGCATAAATAAAAAGATTTTGTCTTTCTTTATGTTCGTGTCCTACAGTCCACATCAAAAGGTCATAAGCCAAAGATTCTATCTCGTAAGTCTTATTTTTCAAGTCATCAGATAGCATCTCTGCAACTTTTAATGTCGATCCAAGCGAACTCTCTGTAGTCAAATGAAAATGTCTTCTATGCAACTCATCCAATGAGACAGAAAACCTTGAAATGGCAGTTTTTAAGCTAGTGACATCATTCTCTGGAAGAAAAATTGCTTGCATATTCACTTCTACAACTACGTTGCTCGATGTAATAAAAACGTCTTTTTGTCTTTCAACTATAGTGCCATATTTAAAATATATACTTTTAGTTTTAGAGCTCATCCCACACGAGAAAAATGTCCGAGCGAACAATATCACTCCCAACAACAAAAAATTCATCTTGGAAACCTGTAACGAGAAAAATATATGTAATTACTCCTGTATTAAGAAGAAAACTTTTAATCACATAAAATAAAAAAAAATTTCCCTCACTTCTTTCCCTCTCTTTTTCTTTCTTTTTTTTTATTTCTTATGTGAGCCAATGGTACTATTCTCTCATCCGTGGGTTGGGATACGTTTTGAACTCTAAACCTATTGGCCGTTAATGTTTCCAAAATGTTAAATGGGCCTTCAAACTTAGGCGTTAGTTTATAATTGAGTCCTTTACGCACATTGATTTGTATATACACGTTATCACCAACGGTATATGTTTTAGTTGGCTTCGCTATTTTATCATGATTCCTTTTCATTATGATTTGCGATTTTTCTAAATTCTTTTGAAGAATATCATATCGACTTATACTTGCATTTATATATTCTTTTAAAGGATTTGATAGATTAGTTGTAGGCGTTAATACATGGAAAGGCGTTCTAACTGGGGTACCATACAATGCTTCATGCGGTGACATATTAATTGATATATGATATGAATGATTCAGAGTACTCAGTGCTGCCGGTATTGCAATATCCCAGTTGGGGTCTGATCCCCCTAGTGGTACTCTTAATATATTTAGAACTTTTCTATTTGCTCTTTCCACTAGCCCATTCGACTCTGGGTGATATATCATGGTATTTATTTTCTTTATGCTAAGGAATTCACACAATGAGGTAAAAAAGTGATTATTAAATTCACCACCCGAGTCTGAGATTATCATGTGTGGAATTCCATGTTTACAAATGTAACACTCGTAAAACTTCCTAGCGCATTCAATCTCAGTTTTAGTTTTAAGCGCTATTAGTTCTGTATATCGAGTTAAAGCATCTATAATTACTAAGAGGTGCTTATTTCCTCTGTCTGACTCGTAAAATCCTGTTAACAAATCTAAATGTATTCTTTCAAAGGGTTGATTGGGCACGGGATAAGCCCCTAGGCTGACAGGTGTTTTCGTATGCCCTTTGTTTTCATGACATTTGCGACAATTAGCTATGTGTCTTTTTATATCTGTAAGCATCGTATGCCAATAAAACGTCTTCTTGTCTTTCAACTATAGTGCCATATTTAAAATCTATACTTTTAGTTTTAGAGCTCATCCCACCGCTGCCACCATTTGGCTTTCTGTGACATTAATGAGAACCCTGGGTGTCCATGTAATGGATTTGAATGCAACCAATTCAGGACAGTGGAAATAAGTGAGATTGGTACCACTACCTGGTCATTAGTTACATGTGGTGTATTGCGGGTTTTCCTTGTCACAGTCCTACACAGAATATCATCTTTAATTATATAATTCTGCTGCTTATACTTTATATATCCCTTTTCCTTATGATTGCCTTTCAAAGCATTTATAATTGTTTTTATTTTCTGATCTTTTCTTTGCTCAGTCTGTAATAATTCAGCGCTCCAGCCTAAATCTTCTTGTTCAGATATCGTTTTAACAATAGGCATGGATGTTGATATATCTATTAATTCAGCTAAAGGCTCCGTACAAGATGACACGGGGTTGCGTGATAATGCATCCGCAATGATATTTGCTTTCCCAGGTAAATATCCGATTCTTGCGCCAAAATCTTGAATGATCAAATGCCACCGAGTTCGTTTAGGGCTGTGGTTGAAGCCTTTAAAGAACTCGGTTAGTGGTTTATGGTCAGTAAGAACCTTAACGGGATAACCCTAAATTATTAACTTGAAATGCACTAGTGAATTAACAATAGCTAGCCCTTCCTTGTCTATTAATGCATACTTACTTTCGGAAGTTCTCAATTTTCGAGAATAGAAAGCTATCGGGAAAAATTGTTTATCATATTGCTGAAGCAATACCCCTCCAACTCCTAAGTTTGAGGCGTCTGTTGCAATGAAGAATTCCTTACCGAAGTCAGGAAATTTTAAGATAGGAGAACTACACAGTTCATCTTTCTAGGTATTAAATGCCTGTTGATGATGCTCAGACCATATGAAATCTACGCCCTTCTTCGTAAGATCAGTTAAAGGAGCGGCTATTATTGAATAGTTGCGTATAAAACGCCTGTAATATCCACTACAACCCAGAAATTTCTGTATTCCCTTGACATTAGTAGGTATGGGAAAATTACGTATAGCCAACACCTTATCATGGAACCCAAATATATTAATTCTGTTTTGAAAAATTCACACTTACTAATCTTTACCCTTAAGTTATTTTGTCTTAATCTCTGTAGTACTAGTTCTAACTTATGTAGATGTTCTTCTAAGGTGTTGGAAAAGATTACAAGATCATCCATATAGGCATGCAATATATCCCCTAACAAGTCTCCAAACACTATGTTAATCATTCTTGTAAATGTTATCGGAGCACAACGAAAACCAAAAGGCATCCGTAAAAATTCATAATGTCCCCTGGCTGTGCTGAAGGCTGTGTATGGGATACTATCTTCTTCTAATGATATCTGGTGAAAGCCTTTAAGTAAGTCCAAACTGGTAAAATATTTATTCTGACCTAACAAAGACAAAATATCGTCAGTACATGGCACTGGGAATCGATCAGGGATCGTCTCCTCGTTTAGACGACGGAAGTCGACGCAGATATGCCATGTTCGATCTTTTTTTCGGTACAACTATTAAAGGAAAATTATAAGGGCTGTTTGATTTCCTAATGAGTCCTTCTTCTAGAATTTTACCTACTTCATCATTTATTTCATTCTGGAATTTCATAGGGAGTCTGTACGAGGGTACATAGATAATTTTCTGCTTGTCCTTTAACCTTATTTGATGCTCGATCACATCTGTTTTTCCTAAGGATCCATCCGTAGTGGAAAAAACATCATGATATATAGTTAAAAGTCCAAAAATTTTCTGCTGAATTTCTTCGTCTTGAATGTCTTTATTGATTTTATTTTTAATAGATTGCAAAAGGGATTCATCCGCAACTGATTGACAGTGATTGATTTCAGCAACGGTAAGAATACGATGTTTATAAACTTCTACATCCAAGATATGTTGATTTTTGTGAATTACTAAAGTGTTATTTAAATGATTACAGACTTCAATATTACATTGTTGATGTGAGCCTACTGTATAAATAGCTTGTGTGACAGACAATCCTTTAGTTTTCAAAGTGTCGGAAAGGATTAATATTTCAGATCCCGGTAATGTTTTCTTTATTTGCACTATTAAATTCGAAGGTACGTTTGGCTCGATAGATTGCGTGCAAGATGATATTACGGGTGAACGAGAATTCTGCTGGGTCGCGTATATTATGTCGTCTCCTTTTTATCCAAAACTGATTTTAAGGTATTAGAAGACTTATAGAATTTCCCTTTGATATACACGCCGTGCTTGGCAGGGGCTAAGATAATGTTTTGATTTCCCATAGATGGGTATCCTATAATTACAGCTGGATACATATCAATGTTTTATACAACAACAAATGTATCAGCAAATGTGCGTTTACCGACTTTGAATTGAACATGAGTTATGCCTATGACATTTAATTCATTATTTCCTATACCCGAGAGTCTAACTCCGGATTTTTCAATCGGAAAATTCGAAAACAACAAATGATGTGTCTTCAAATCCATGATATTACGTGGACTACCAGAGTCAAAAAATAACGTAAAAGATTTGTGTTCTAAATTTACAGCATATAAGGTTGGTCGTAACTCATTTTGGCTTATTATTGTATGAATTCGTTGCAAATCTACGGGAGCATGCACTGTTTTACTTTATTCGGCCGTGTGTTTCATAGGAAAATCTATTACCTCACAATTGTCTGATAAAACATTAAATTGATTATTCAATACTATTGATGTTGACATGAATGACCTTGACCCAACATCACTCTCTTCCCCTCTGGAGTTAACTATGTGGTATTTGCTTTGCTCTGCACATTCCGAAAATTAGTCTGACCTTGCGAGGTCTGGTTTGACGACCCAGGCTCAGCGATATTCGAAGAAGTGTTTGTTTGCTTCGGACTCTGAACTGCATTGACATTTGATTGTTTCTTCTTATTGTTAAAATGAGGATTTTTCTTTTTATTTCCATATGGAACTGACTGTGGAATTGACTGTGTATTTCTGGGATTCTGTTGTGTTTTACGCGAGTAACACTGATTGTATGAATGAGTCGAACTGTTATGTATCGAGCAGAATTTCGTTCTGCAGTCCGCGCTTAGGTGACCTTGACGTTTGCAATTATAACACGTCATTCCCGCTACTTTACTATTATTAACTACGTTCACTGTTTGTGGCTTTGTTTCATTCTTTGCAAAAACTTGAGTTAAAACGGGATCGAGATCTGGACATTTAGACATGCGTTTTTTTATCTGTTTATATACATCCAAATCCGTACTTGCAGGCGTTAACTTTTTATCAAAACACCGCACTAAAGCTTCAGGCAACATAAGTGTCATGCAAGTTAAATACATTAATCGTAAAAAATCTTTCACGGAGATGTTACCACTAGTAACCCAAGTGGAATTACCTAAAATATCCTGATATTCATTAAGCCTATCAGCTATGAGAGCTGCTCTCTCAATAACATTAAGCCGATTCATAGTGGCTTGATTAAATGTATTTCTTAACGTTAATACTACATCCAAGGCTTCTTCACCCCCATAGACCGCGCGTAACCTAACTTTGAAATCATCCCAGGTAACTACTTCTTGAAATGAAACACCTCTTAAATACGCACTCGCATCCCCCTTAGAAAAATCTATAAAACTCTTAGCTTCTTGTAATTGTTCAAAAGGGTCTACGATTTGTTTGGAATTTTAATGGGCATCGACGGATGAAATACATGACTCCACATTTTGAGGCAAGAGCCCATTGACTCAACCCTGAAAAGGAAGGATTGCAGACCTGGCATTTACAAGCGTCACAATTGGGGGAGGATTAGTCTGGCCTATGCCACTAGGTCCAGGGGTGGGGCTCACAGGGGGCGTCATGACTGCTGTATTTCTTTTCCTATCTCTTCGACCCCTTGCAATTCTATCAAAATATCTATGTGAATACAGACGTCCACTGCGTAAACGCAAAAATACCCACTGACCAATATTATAATAAAATTCCCCAAAACAATGTTACTAATCCCAAGACATTTCCCGAGAATTTCTGAAAGAAAACCGAACACAAAGATATTTCCTGTAAATTTCTGATAGAAAAAGGAATTAGCACAAAGAGAGAAAAAATTCTAGATGAGAATTCGGAGTTGAACAAAGTTTCCTTTAATGAAAGGAAAATAAAAGATTAGCAAACCACTCACCCCAGTAATAATCGACTAACGACTCGTGATAACTACACTTCACTGCCCAAACTGGAATGAATTTAAAAAATTGTACTTACCTTATATATGGTTCTGTGTGATGTCGTCACATCCTCTCTCTCTCTTGATGTTTGTTAGCGATGTATCGTTCGAGTTTCCGTTGAATGTAGTGCTTCCTGGATATGTTTTGTAAGCGTTGAACGTCAGTCCTTGGGTTTCCTAGGATGTTGATTGAAGATCCAGTTCATCAGTTTGTATGTATAACATTCATTAAATGTTATAGATTTCGATGGACTATGTTACTTAGTCAAAATTGTAGATTCATTAAAGTTGAGTTCTTGAAGATCTTTCTCTGGTTTTTACAGCTTTAATTTGATGTCTTGAAGATCTTCCTCTAATTTTTAAAGTTTATTATTATAATTACTTGAAGATCTTTCTCTGATTCGTAGAGTTTAACCGCTGCCACCATTTATTAGTGTGCTCCTTTTATAAGCACACATTCAGTATGTGTTGTTTAAGATGTTAAGTCTTGAAAATGAAATTCATCTTAGTAACTTTAAAAAGTATTTATTCTCTAAAAACAACAGTGTTAAACATCTCCATCACAGGAGTGGAGCTGGTTTGGTCGGATGACCAATTCAGGTGAAGTATAGATATGAACTGCTTAAATTATTGATATCACAGATATCGTATGCTTAGTTGTCTTAGCATTTAAACACAATATGGAAACTTTACATTCTTTCTCGGAAGACACCTGCATCCGGTGACGACACAATCTTTCACACACTATGCATTGGTGTTGACGTTTCAGAAAAATGTCACATTGCCGAGGCTGCAAAGTACATCCTGTTTATGATTTTATATGACTACAGCAAATCTCACGCTAGCATCTACATCCACAATGACATATTACGTCATGTGTTTTAAACATGTAATAACTAACTATTTCATTTATTACACTAGTACCTCCTGTGCTGTACGAAAAGGGGAGGTAGAAACATATAAGAGTCGTTGGCACAGAGTGAAATTAAAGTCCCACGGATTTGTGAGAAGGGTGTCTTCCTGGCCCCTTTCAACCCCCTCGACCAGGACAAAGCCGAGCTGGTCTCTGGGTGCCGTATAGATGTTCTAGCACTGCGTCCTTCCCTTCCGGCAAAGCAGTAGAAGAGTCGTCAAGGCTATTGATGGCCCTCATGGAGGCTAGCATCTACCAGCATGCATGGTCGGAATCCTTCTACTTGGTCTCCTTATATCTGGGACTTGCTGCCTTGGGAAAATTGTCATCATATCCCAAGTCCTGGTCTTCATCAACCTACGAGCTCTTATTCATAGGAGCTCCAGGTGGGTTGTAGTTGTCTTCATAGTGCTGGGAGGATTCCTTAGATGTTGCAGGAGCCTCCCTCACCATCGTCATTACTTCTGAAGCAGAGGGATTCCTTATCCTCTCCTGAGGCTGAATCGACGTTCTAGCAGAATGGTTCTTCGGCACGGTCTTTGAGTCCTTACTCTCTCCCTAAGGAGGGGAAGGAACTCTGCCAGCAGGGAAGGTCTTGCATTCTCCTTGCGTCTGGAGGATTCGGAAGTATCCTTGGTGGAGAGACGTGTGAAGGCTGCTCTTCTCCCTTTGATGAAATGCGCTGTTCTGGAGTGACGACCTTGATGGGAGACAGTCGGTAGGATTCAGTGAAAAAGATCTCCCTGGGGAATCTCCAACACAGTTTGTGTGTGGGTGCAGGGTGTCTCCTGGAGGAGGAGTAGGATTCCTCTGCCTTTTCCTATTCTTGGTTGGCATCATAGGTCATAGGGGTTATCTTCAACTGGGAGAAATCTTGTTGCCAAGTCTCCAAGGATACGGGAAGGTTGCGCACCTTCGATCTGATAGGCGACACAATCAACAGTGTTAAATATTTCTGAGGTGGGACTGGAACCGAACTCTTCTGCCTTGGGTCGGGAGGGGAGGAGAGGAGAGGAGGACTTTGAAGGAACAGAAGTCTGCAACAGGATACAAGGTGTGCTGGTCAAGGCTGCTAGTCCAAGCTTACCTGTGGCACACTACAGCAAACTAATAACTGCCAGGCAAAGTGCTCTTACCATATCACCAAACCATGGAACATCCTTACCAAAGGCTGGGACAGAGCATAATGTTTCATTAGAATGTCTGTGGGCTGGAGATTGCCATTGAGGAGTCAGTGTTCTCTTACCTGTCTGTTTAAAAATGGCCATGCTGTCTCGCTCTATCTTGCTGGAGCGAGTACGTGAACGTGGAGCTCTGGGAGTGTGCTCGACTGGATTGCATACTATTGCATTTCTATGCATTGTGTGGACACATGGTGCTGCGAAGTCATTCTTTGCCGGACAAGTGCTCGCTGCTGGAGAGTGCTTGTTACTGGGCGAATGTTCGCTGCTGGGAGAGTAATTGTTACTGGGTAAGTGTTCACCACTGGAAGAGTGCTTGCTACTGGGCGAAAGCTCACTGCTAGGCGAATGTTTGTTACTGGGCAAGTGTTCATTACTGGGCAAGTGTTCATTACTGGACGAGTGTCTGCTACTAGGTGAGATCTTGCTGTGGGATAGTCACGAGTTGCCGGGTGATCACAAGCTGCTTGTGCAATGCTGTGGGGTTTCTAAAATATGTATTTCTGCGTGCTACTGGACAGTAACGAAAAGATGGGCGATCGTGAGCAGGAACTGAATTGCATGTTGAAGTAGAACTCCGAGAAGAGTTCTACAAGTAGGTGGGAGATCATGCGGAGGGTGATCTCGTTAGGGATGCCAAGAGCATGAAGACAAGGTCTCACAGCTGGAATGTCATTCTTGAGAAGCATAGCATCGGGTTGGCAAGGAGTCACGGAATGGGGCGCAGTCAAGAGCTAGAAACTGGTCTCGTTATGGAACTCGTTGAAGAGATGTAACTGGTTCGTGAGCTGCCTCCCGATGACGAGGAGGGAACTGCACACGTGCTTAAGCTCTGTGTAATCTGGAATACGGAGATCTTTCTGGATAGCGGTAGATGTTCTGGGTGATCCTCCTATCAGTGCTGCGAGATGAAGGAAGCAAGCGCTGGTCAATAGTTAGGCACCTCTCGCATAGAGCTCGCTGCAAAGACGACAGTGCGATCATCCGTAATCCCCCGGGAAAGCGAAGAGAACGCCTGAACTCCTTAACGGATAGGGCGAGGAGGAGCAGGAGAGCGTCCAGCTCACTGGAATCGAGAACGACAGGAACAGGCCTCGGACTTTACCTCTCCTCCGCAAGCGAAACTAACTCAGAACATGGGGGGAACAGAGTTGTTGGCGAGCTAGGCAGGAACAGTGACACCCGAAGTAGGAGAAGTCGGCGACTGAGTTGGAGAGACTGTGCTGCGCATGGCTGTGGATATCCTGGGTAAAAACCTTTGGAGCACTTCGGAAGATCAAGGTTCAGTTCCATGGAAACTAGAGTGCATTTCCTCTCTGCTCCCAACTGTATCAACACTAACAATCCTTCCTTTGACGGAGGATCCGCGATACCAAGGGAAGGCCAAATCTGTAACAGCTCATCAAAAGAGAAAGACTCCCCAGCAGAAAAGGGACGGACCGCTTTGTTAAGGAAAACAGTAACATTCTTCGAATCTAAGGGTTGTCCCTGGGTTAAAGGGCCACCGCTCCTGCTGGATCAATCCCCAGGAAAGAGCGAGAAGGAGCTTTGGGCAAAGATTGAGGGGTAAAAAAAGGAAGTCAAAGTTTCTTCGACTTCGAGGATGACCCTGACGAGAAAAAAATCCCTCATCTACTTCATCTTGCACCGCCTGCTAAACCTCTCAACGTAAACACCTTTTCAGGCTTAAAGGCCAACCACCAAGCTCCCTGAAAGTACGGAAACTACCATGCCCTAAACTACTGGCATTGTTGGGGATATTTGACACACTTGCAATTACCCAGGGGGGGGTACCAGGGGAGCAGTAGCCTTAGCTACCAACTCCCTCAACAAAGTCATGGAGGATCAACCTGAAAAACTCAAGGAAGCCAAAAACTTCTTTAGGTTAAACTTGTCATCAATTGCCTGCAGAGTCAAGAGCAAAGAGTATTTCAAGGAGTGCAGCAAACACTATGGATTCCCCACACACCAGCAAAACCAGAAAAGCTTAACAACGTAGCTCTGAGGATTTCATGCCCCTGTAACGTATTCCTAGGGGATTGATCCAGGGGCACACGGGTGGCAGCAGTGGTCGCACCCCTCAAGGAGAGAACAGCAGCTATAGAATTCCTCAGTCTTCTTGGACGTTGCCCAGTCCAACCCCGTCAAACGCTTTGCTCACTTCTTCCCCTTCAGGAAGTACGCCTGCCACTGCACAGGAGGCCATGACCTACACTCAGCATATGGGGATGCCTGCAAACAGTCATGCCTCCTAATAAAAGCACACAGGGAGTGTGGATCTACAGCTGGTTTAACCATAAACCAGTTGCAGCGTCTATCCTCCCTCAAGCAAACATGAACTTCCTACTTCCCATTTCATGAAAAGAGAACAAAATCAATGCATTTGACAAGCGCTGTCTGTACTTGTACACAATAGTAGCAAAATCAAAAGTGAAGGCTTTACGGCTAGATAACCGTTTGCTTTCCAGCTTTCCTGACCGACTCCAGCTCAGGCTGAATCAATCTCTCCAATCAAAGGACGAGGAACAAACAAACTGTTCTCTTAGGCTTAACCACGTGTCTCTATTCTAATGCTTGAAGTATTAGCAGTATCAGGAAGAGGAAAGGAAGAGCAGCGAATGGAGTGCCGTTTTCAAAAACCACTCAAAATTATGGTACAGGGAGAGAAACACTATGGGTGATGCAATGCCCTTTCTATCGTCCAGCAGTGAAAAAGTCACAAGGGAAATGGACAAACTTGAATTTCCCCTTTTGAGTGTCATCCTGGCACAGGAAGACAGATGTAGGAACTCCATCCTCCAACAGTGCCTCAGGAAATTCAATTTTCCTCAGTAAAACTGACGTAGTCATCACCGTAGCGAGGGAAGGGACAGCATAAGGGTACGTTTTGTATGCAGCGATTATCGCTACAGTCGCGAGCGATCATCGCTACAGTCGCGAGCGATCATCACTACAGTCGCGAGCGATCATCGCTGGCTCCAAATAGTCGCTAGTTGCAAAACAGCCCCTTAGGAATAAATATAATTAGTGCTCAGTGATAATCGCTGGGCGATCATCGCAACAATTGCTGCATGCAAAACGTACCCTAAGTAAAGCCGTCCAACAGGACAGAAGCATATTATCAGCAGACTTTGCAGATAACTATCACACAGCTATCATAATTGGGAAGGAATTTGCGTATCCTGCATCTTCCACAAAAACTTTTACATACATTGATCTCGACAAAACCATCATTTAAATGAAAATAAAAAAAATTATAAGAGCTAGATGAAAACCCCGGGAATTAGTCTGTGCTCTCTGGTAGCTGGAAACAAAATGGCTACTCAGTTGCTTCCCCATCATCGTTCAGTAACTACCAACATATCTCTATAAATTCCAACAGTTGAGTTCCAACCTAGATAAAAAACTATGCTCACATCACAGGACGAGGATTTGTCTTTGCGAACGAACGATGAGGTTTAAGCATCAGACTTTCTTAATAAGGAAATACATTTAGAAACTAAGTCACATTATCCTGACAAAAGCCAGAGAGACTATTGTGCACCTACCTCCCTTTTTCCCAGCAGAGCCAAGTAAGATTAGGTTTAGAGACTAAACCCTATTTAGTTCAATATATCAACCTTGGCTATATTTATGTAGAAAGACCAGAGTCTGTTGTTAACTATTATGATTAATTACAGTAGCCTATTAATGATTAATCATTATTATTAAATACTAATTGCTGCTATTATTAATTATGAATTATTATTTTTATTACTATTATTAATTACATCATTATTATTAATTATTATTATCAATTATTAGTCACAATTATTTATTATTATTAATTAAGTCATTATTATTGATTATTATTAATTACAAATTATTATCAATTGCTAATTATCATTTCTTACTAATAGCTAATTATTATTCATTATTATTTCTTATTAATTACTGATTATTATTAATTATTATTATTAATTACTAATTGTTATTATTACCTCCGCCAGGAGGTTATGTTTTCGGTTCGGTTTGTTTGTTTGTTTGTTTGTTTGTTTGTTTCTCTGTTTGTCTGTCTGTCTGTGGACAACGTAGAGGCCACATTTCTACACGGAATCACTTCAAACTTGGCCAAGTAGTTCCCCAATGTGTATGGAAGAACTGATTAAATTTTGGTCAAGGTCACCCCAAGGTCAAGGTCACAGGGGTCACTGGTGTCACTATGACATAAGTGGCCATATCAAGAGACAGAAATAAAGCACTGACTTTTGCATAAGCCAACAGGGAAGTCCTAGTCCAGGCGCAACCCATGGGTGATGTTCAAATTTATAAAGGTCAAAGGTCAAGGTCATATTGGTGCATTATATCAATGTCATATTAAGTATCAGTGGCAAATGAACAAAGATCACTTGAAGGTCAAAAGTCAAGCAGGTCACTTGAAGGTCAAGGTCACGTGAAGGTCAAGGTCACGTGAAGGTCAAGGTCACCTGAAGGTCAAGGTCACGTGAAGGTCAAGTACATTTGAAGATCAAGGTCACTTGAAGCCAAGGTCATGTGAAGGTCAAGGTCACGTGAAGGTCAAGGTCACTTGAAGGTCACGTGAAGGTCAAGGTCATGTGAAGGTCGAAGTCACATCAATTCATGATTCTAGGACATATGGCGCTCTAGGTCACCTTGGCGGAGGTATGTCCTCTACGAGGACCATGTCCGCGTTCAGGACTTGCTCACTTGTTATTATTATTATTATTATTATTATTATTATTATTATTATTATGGTTATTAATTCTATTATTATTATGATTATTAATATTATTATTATGGTTATTATTATAATTATTAGTATTATTATTATTATTATTTTGGTTATGGTTATTATTATTATTATTTTTATTATTATTATTACTATTATCAAGTGGGATTAAAGGTTAAAAAGGTTAAAC
>NC_090767.1:49398498-49428371 GCF_036898095.1 Palaemon carinicauda
AACATTCTTGTTTCTTTCCCTCGAAGAATGACACAAAAGTTAACTTTGTTTTTGTGCAATATTTCTTTTTATCTTTTGATTTCAAACTTTTGAGCGCAATTGTACACAATATACCTCGACTATCTTCACTCCCTAATCTTCGTTTGAAGTAATTACTTGTTATTTCTCTTTCTTTTATTACATAAGTATATATATATGTATATAAGAATTCAATAAAGTAATATTCTACACCAATGAAATGGAAATTCCTTCGTCTATACATTTGGTGAAGGATGTGTGCATTGCTGAACCTTCAATGGAGCTTTTCTCTGAAAAGTCTTCATTCTTCCAGGTGATTGCCCTGGAAAATGTTATCACTCGTGACTGCAATCTCACGGACACGCAAAGTGCAGGAGTGAAGGCTGAGAGCCCATCTTTGAATAGCATTATCATTCAATGTAATTCCAGTCAAACCACCTCGACTGTGACCATGACGCATGAATGTTTGATTCAATGTACAAGTCAGACTATGTCGAGTTTGATGCACCAGCTACATGCCTCAGGGTATGATGGCCCTGCAGGAACATTTGAGACACATCAGGTGGAAGAGATTCCATGGAATGTAGGTAATAAAGACCATACCTCGCATAGTTCACATTGCTAAATGTGAAGAAGTATGGTATTATCAAAATAATCTAAGTGTCCCTATGTCTTTGTTCTTGGTACATTTAGACCATATAATTTCAAGTATAATATATATATATATATATATATATTATATATATATATATATATATTTGCCCTATGGGAATTAATTCTATGATCTCATTTATATAGAAAATAAAGTATTGCAAGCGGAAAATATGGGGAAAAAATAACGATTTTGTGATATTTTAAAGTTTCTACTTATTACTTGGCAGCCATCTTGGACGCCATCTTGAATTACTAAAAATTCTCAACGATGCCCTTGGGGCATCATACAGATTCTGATTCAGGCTTTTGGCTTCAGGACTATGTGGCGAAGAGGACATGAATGGTTTAATGATGCCAACATCAGTGAACTGTTATGGTGGAGGATCAATTATGTTTGGGGAGGGATCAGCAGAAAAGGATGATAGGATCTGCATGTCATGAGGAGAGGCAGTATGAAGGACGTTCTCTATAGGGATGACATCCTTGATGTGTAGGAGAGATCTTACACTGATCCTGTTGGTCCTAGCTTCATTTTGATGGACGATAACGCTTATCCCCAATCGTGGTAGTGTGTTGAATCCCTTCACTAGATAAGGAGACAATTGTCTAGATGGAATGGCCTCCTCGTTTGCCATACCTAGACCCTATTGAACATGTGTGGAACATGTTGCAGATTACCATATCCGGTCGTGTAGCTCAAAGGATACGTCTCTTGCAGAGCTTCGAAATTACCTCTGTGCAAGAATGGGACAACATTGCCATTGCAAAGCATCCGGGTTCTCACTGACAGCATTAGAAGACGTTGCCACACTTCTGTCTTTTCTTAAGCAATAGAAGGAAAAACCTGCTTTTGACCTTAACTTTGGTGATGAAGAGACTGAAAGACAACGGCCACTTTAGTTTATCTTTTTTGTTAATCTCCTTTACGGTGATATAGAATTTTCTTTTCAATGAAATTGTCAACAATATAAAAAACACTTTAAGTTTCAATGAATTTATATTATGTTTTTGAACATTTAAGGTTGATTTACTGTTCTCAGAACATGTGATCCCCATCAGATTGTGAGGAGTATTTATGAAGATGTAAATAAATGAATTTCCTTTAAACCTAAAATTAATTTTGGTCAAGATCAGAACAAGATGACGTTTTCCCCTTTTGCAACAATTTGTAAAATGCAATTTCATGCAAGAAGCAACGACAGATATAGGTGGCTTTTTCTGCAATAAATATTCAATCAGATGAATTGGTATTCCATTGTAAGAATCCAAGGGGGTAGAGAGAGAGAGAGAGAGAGAGAGAGAGAGAGAGAGAGAGAGAGAGCTAAATTATATATGAATCATTACTAACGTTAAAATACTAGATATTAAATGATTTCAGCAGGACAAAGGATTAAGACTTGTCTTGGACCGTCTAAGGTTTAGCCAGTTTGCATCACCACACTTCCTAGTGCTGAGTGGTGATGGTGGGAGATATCGTTAGATCGCTCATATCAAACCAACCTAGTATAGGTAGCCCTGACTAGTATATACATTTTTGGATAAGGGGAGTTTTGTTTAGTGTCGAAAGATGTTGGTTCACATGAGGTCAAGGAAACTTGACACAAACCTTTGTGGTCTGGTGCTTGGGGATAAGAGAGAGAGAGAGAGAGAGAGAGAGAGAGAGGAGAGAGAGAGAAAATGATTTATACTTTGAAAACATACTCGCTAAAACTAGTGAAAGGAGAAAGAGGAGGAGTTATATCCAAAGCCACTTTTCACAGGAGTGGCACATTGCCGTGAGCTCTCTCTCTCTCTCTCTCTCTCTCTCTCTCTCTCTCTCCATCACATTCAACTCACGTCCCTTTACAGGATTTTCAGAGATCGTCGGAATATCAAAATTTTTTTCTGTTATGAATATTTTATACTTTATATATATATATATATATATATATATAGACTAATCTGTATCTTCTCAGGAACAAAGTCTAAACAAATGATGACATTACATTCTATCATATTCAAATTTTGAGTTCAAAAGTATCTCATTACGAACTTGCCTTTTGACTATTTAAAGACTAAGATCTACTTTTTTACTTAACACTTAAGGCCGCCAGACACGCAAAGTGTTAACTTACAGGCCGACTGATGAAATCAGTTTTAAACCGGTTTGTTCAGGCAAGTTTGTGCGTGTATGGAGGTATTGTGAACTGAAGGCAGGCCGGAAAGGCCATCGGACGAGCCGAAGCGAATGTCGAAAATCTAGCCGTCCGTTCTTTAGAACTGACGGTCAAATCTAGCCGTCCGTTCTCTAGAACTGACGGTCAAATCTAGCCGTCTGTTCTCTAGAACTGACGGTCAAATCTAGCCGTCCGTTCTCTAGAACTGACTGACGGTCAGCTAGCACGTGTGTATGGAGGTTCCAGCAGTCATGCTCTCTCAGTGCAACACTAATCATGTCATTTTCTGGGCTGCCCAAAGGCACGAGCCCGGGTCTTACTCAAGGTAAGGCAATCTATACAGACAGACATGTCATTTGAAGACCTTTGTCTCTGATGCAATAGTCGTGTTATAAGCGGATAAGCCATTTTGTTCTGAATTTATCGTTATTTACAGGGGCTACCCATCACTTCGGAAGATAAAAAGTTATGATTACACTGACAGTTATGAAAATGCAAAGATTATCAAAATAATGATTAATTTACCTTCAGATGTACAACGTTTCCATGAATCAGAACATAAGCAGGGAACGGATAGGATAAAAGTACATAAACTTTTTCAGAGAAAACATTATAATGTACTTATTTTGTGCTTTTGCCATTGCAAATAAAAAAAACAAGCCGACTAAATTAACGTAGTTTTGAAATAGGCCTACATATCGACGAATTTGGAATAGACCTATCCTCACTATTTTGATATATATATATATATATATATATATATACAGAGAGAGAGAGAGAGAGAGAGAGAGAGAGAGAGAGAGAGAGAGTTATTTCTAGAACATTTTTTTCCTAGAGTTCAAGGTCAGAGGTTATGCGATGTCTATTAAGAAACAAATACTTGAAATCGTAAGGGAGAGAGAGAGAGAGAGAGAGAGAGAGAGAGAGAGAGAGAGTTATTTCTATAACATATTTTTCCTAGCGTTCGAGATCAGAGGTTATACGATGTCTATTAAGAAACTAATACTTGAAAATGTGACATCAAATACACTAATTGTTAATAAATACAACAACAGAAATCTCTCCTGAATGGAATGTGTTTTGTAGATGCGAGACAATTCAGGACAAGAGCTATTGGGTAAAGACTCGCCCCTCCCTAAGGGGGACTGGGTGGGTGTAGGAAGGAGTCCTGTATTGAAAAGGCTTCCCTAATATTGCAAATGTATACATAAATCAGGAATTTATTTGAGTGAGGAGAAGGTGGAAAAGGTCGTCAAGGATATTGGAAAGGAAATTTACATTTTGTGTTCGACTTTTGTGATGCACTGAATGAGTATCTCTCTCTCTCTCTCTCTCTCTCTCTCTCCTCTCTCTCTCTCTCTCTCTCCATGCCAATACATTTAAAGTCCTCCCTCTCTCTTTAAAACAGTCCAATGTACAGTTTTACATCGAAGGTCATCGACGCCGATATCGTTTGTTATAAATAAAGACTAAAAGAATATTCAATTAAAACCAGGTAAGTAAAAATATTGAGAGAGAGAGAGAGAGAGAGAGAGAGAGAGAGAGAGAGAGAGAGAGAGATGACCTTCCCAGCATCCTGCTTTTATAAAGGTTTACTCAAAGGTCAAAAACTAAATCCAGATTCATCAGTTTCACATCTGATGGACACTTGGTCACACACTGCATGACCTGTCCTGACCTAATGTATCAGATAACTGGTTTTTCCATGTTTGGAATCTCAATCTCTTTAGTGATGGTGATTCTGATGACCTTTTGTAGTCTCTTTAACTCATTGATGAGTTGACCTTATCTGAAATGGTTACTGTTTCATTGAGGCCCATTGCCCCTCCAATTTGACCCCAAAGAGACAGGTCAGGTGAGGTCAAGTGATATAATTGTTTGACCTTTCTTGTGGGATACACATCTAAACATTGACCCAACAGCATCTCTCCAGGGCTGCTGCCTCCCTCAGTTGACCAACGACCAGGAACTCATTGGGATGATGATGATTGTGGAGGAATCTTAGTAGACAGTGTCACTTTTTCCTATTGGAAGTCTTCCATCCTCTTGGAAATTTTCTTCCTTTTTTAGATGTCTTATTTCCCACTTGGAAGTCTTCTATCCCCTTGGAAGTCTTCTTTCCTCTTGGAAGTATTCTTTCCCCTTGGAAGTCTTCTTTCCTCTTGGAAGTATTTTTCCCTTTGGAAAGCCTTCTTTCCTCTTGCAAGTCTTCCTTCCTCTTGGAAGTCTTCCTTCCACTTGGGAGTCTTCCTTCCTCTTGGAAGTCTTCTTTCCACTTGGAAGTCTTCTTTGTCCTTTTGGAAGTCTTCCTTCCACTTGGAAGTATTCTTTCCTCTTGGAAGCCTTCTTTCCTCTTGGAAGTCTTCCTTCCACTTGGATGTCTTCTTTCCCCTTGGAAGTCTTCTTTCCCCTTGGAAGTCTTCTTTCCACATGGAAGTCTTCTTTCTTCTTGGAAGTCTTCCTTCCTTTTGGAAATCTTCTTCCCACTTGGAAATCTTCTTCCCACTTGGAAGTCTTCTTTCCTCTTGGAAGTCGTCTTTGACTTGGAAGTCGTCTTTCCACTTGGAAGTCTTCTTTCCTCTTGGAAGTCTTCTTTCCTCTTGGAAGTCTTCTTTCCTCTTGGAAGTCGTCTTTGACTAGGAAGTCGTCTTTCCACTTGGAAGCCTTCTTTCCTCTTGGAAGTCTTCCTTCCACTTGGATGTCTTCTTTCCCCTTGGAAGTCTTCTTTCCCCTTGGAAGTCTTCTTTCCACATGGAAGTCTTCTTTCTTCTTGGAAGTCTTCCTTCCTTTTGGAAATCTTCTTCCCACTTGGAAATCTTCTTCCCACTTGGAAGTCTTCTTTCCTCTTGGAAGTCGTCTTTGACTTGGAAGTCGTCTTTCCACTTGGAAGTCTTCTTTCCTCTTGGAAGTCTTCTTTCCTCTTGGAAGTCGTCTTTGACTAGGAAGTCGTCTTTCCCCTTGGAAGTCTTCTTTCCACATGGAAGTCTTCTTTCTTCTTGGAAGTCTTCCTTCCTTTTGGAAATCTTCTTCCCACTTGGAAATCTTCTTCCCACTTGGAAGTCTTCTTTCCTCTTGGAAGTCGTCTTTGACTTGGAAGTCGTCTTTCCACTTGGAAGTCTTCTTTCCTCTTGGAAGTCTTCTTTCCTCTTGGAAGTCGTCTTTGACTAGGAAGTCGTCTTTCCACTTGGAAGTCTCCTTTCCCCTTGGAAGTCTTCTTTCCCCTTGGGAGTCTTCTTTCCTCTTGAAAGTCTTCTTTCTACTTGGAAGTCTTCTTTCCCCTCGGAATTCTTCTTTCCTCTTGGAAGTCTTCCTTCCTTTTGGAAGTCTTCTTTCCACTTGGAAGTCTTCTTTCCCCTTGGAAGTCTTCTTTCAACTTGGATGTCTTCGTTCCTCTTGAAAGTCTTCTTTCCCCTTGGAAGTCTTCCTTCCTTTTGGAAGTCTTCCTTCCAATTGGAAATCTTCTTTCCTCTTGGAAGTCTTCTTTCCACGAGGAAGTCTTTCTTCCTCTTGGAAGTCTTCTTTCCCCTTGGAAGTCTTCTTTCCACTTGGAAGTCTTTTTTCCCCTTGGAAGTCTTCCTTCCTTTTGGAAGTCTTCCTTCCACTTGGAAATCTTCTTTCCTCTTGGAAGTCGTCTTTCCACTTGGAAGTCGTCTTTCCACTTGGAAGTCTTCTTTCTTCTTGGAAGTCTTCCTTACACTTGGAAGTCTTCTTTCTACTTGGAAGTCTTCTTTCCCCTTGGAAGTCTTCCTTCCTTTTGGAAGTCTTCTTTCCACTTGGAAGTCTTCTTTCCCCTTGGAAGTCTTCTTTCCTTTTGGAAGTCTTCTTTCCCCTTGGAAGTCTTCTTTCCTCTTGGAAGTCTTCTTTCCACTTGGATGTCTCCTTTCCTCTTAGAAGTCTTCTTTCCCCCTCAAAAGTCTTCCATCCCTTTGGAAGTCTTCCTTCCACTTGGAAGTCTTTTTTCCACTTGTAAGTCTTCTTTCCACTTGGAAGTGTTCTTTCCCCTTGGAAGTCTTCCTTCCTTTTGATAGTCTTCTTTCCACTTGGAAGTCGTCTTTCCACTTGGAAGTCGTCTTTCCACTTGGAAGTCTTCTTTCTTCTAGGAAGTCTTTCTTCCACTTGGAAGTCTTCCTTCCACTTGGAAGTCTTCTTTCCCCTTGGAATTTTTCTTTCCACTTGGATGTCTTCTTTCCTCTTGGAAATCTTCTATCCCCTTGGAAGTCTTATTTCCTCTTGGAAGTCTTCTTTCCCCTTGGAAGTCTTCTTTCTTCTTGGAAGTCTTCCTTCCTGCTGGAAGTCTTCCTTCCACTTGGATGTCTTCTTTCCTCTTGGAAGTCCTCTTTCCTCTTGGATATCTTCCTCCCTCTTGGAAGTCTTCTTTCCTTTTGGAAGTCTTCTTTCCACTTGGAAGTCTTCTTTCCTCTTGGAAGTCTTCTTTCCACATGGAAGTCTTCTTTCCACTTGGAAGTCGTCTTTCCACTTGGAAGTCTTCTTTCCCCTTGGAAGTCTCTTCCTTTTGGAAGTTTTTTTCCTTTTGGAAGTCTTCTTTCCACTTGGAAGTCTTCTTTCCCCTTGGAAGTCTTCTTTCCATTTGGAAGTTTTCTTTCCCCTTGGAAGTCTTCTTTCCACTTGGAAGTCTTCTTTCCACTTGGAAGTCTTCCTTCCACTTGGAAGTCTTTTTTCCCCCTGGAAGTCTTTTTTCCTCTTGGAAGTCATCTTTCCACTTGGAAGTCTTCTTTCCACTAGGAAGTCTTCTTTTCCCTTGGAAGTCTTCCTTCCACTTTGAAGTCATCTTTCCTCTTGGAAGTCTTCATTCCACTTGGAAGTCTTCCTTCTACTTGAAAGTCTTTCTTCCACTTGGAACTCTTTCTTCCTCTTAGGAGTCTTCTTTCCCCTTGGAAGTCTTCTTTCCACTTGTTAGTCTTCTATCCTCTTGGAAGTCTTTCTTCCACTTCGAAGTCTTTTTTCCCCTTGAAAGTCTTTTTTCCTCCTGGAAGTCTTCTTTCCAATTGGAAGTCTTCTTTCCACTAGGAAGTCTTCTTTTCCCTTGGAAGTCTTCCTTCCAATTGGAAGTCATCTTTCCTCTTGGAAGTCTTCTTCCCACTTGGAAGTCTTCCTTCCCCTTGAAAGTCTTTCTTCCACTTGGAAGTCTTTCTTCCTCTTGGAAGTCTTCTTTCCCCTTGGAAGTCTTCTTTCCACTTGGATGTCATCTTTCCTCTTGAAAGTCTTCTTTCCCCTTGGAAGTCTTCCTTCCTTTTGGAGGTCTTCCTTCCTTTTGGATGTCTTCCTTCCACTTGGAAATCTTCTTTCCTCTTGGAAGTCTTCTTTCCACTTGAAAGCTTCTTTCCACTTGGAAGTCTTGTTTCCTCTTGAAAGTCTTCTTTCTCCTTTGAAGTCTTCTTTCCACTTGGGAGTCTTTTTTTCTCTTGGAAGTCTTCTTTCCACTTGGAAGTCTTCCTTCCTTTTGAAAGTCTTCCTTCCACTTGGAAGTCTTCTTTCCTCCTGGAAGTCGTCTTTCCACTTGGAAGTTGTCTTTCCACTTAAAAGACTTCTTTCCACTTGGAAGTCTATTTTCCTATTGGAAGTCTTCCTTTCTTTTGGAAGTCTTCCTTCCACTTGGAAATCTTCTTTCCTCCTGGAAGTCTTCTTTCCACTTGGAAGTCTTCTATCCCCTTGGAAGTCTTCTTTCCTCTTGGAAATATTCTTTCCCCTTGGAAGTCTTCTTTCCTCTTGGAAGTATTCCTTCCACTTGGAAGTCTTCTTTCCTCCTGGAAGTCGTCATTCCACTTGGAAGTTGTCTTTCCACTTGAAAGACTTCTTTCCACTTGGAAGTCTTCTTTCCTCTTGGAAGTCTTCCTTCCTTTTGGAAGTCTTCCTTCCACTTGGAAATCTTCTTTCCTCTTGGAAGTCTTATTTCCCACTTGGAAGTCTTCTATCCCCTTAGAAGTCTTCTTTCCTCGTGGACGTATTTTTCCCTTTGGAAGTCTTCTTTCCTCTTGGAAGTATTTTTCCCTTTAGAGCCTTCTTTCCTCTTGCAAGTCTTCCTTCCTCTTGGAAGTCTTCCTTCCACTTGGAAGTCTTACTTCCTCTTGGAAGTCTTCTTTCCACTTGGAAGTCTCCTTTGTCCTTTTGGAAGTCTTCCTTCCATTTGGAAGTCTTCTTTCCTCTTGGAAGCCTTCTTTCCCTCTTGGAAGTCTTTCTTCCACTTGGAAGTCTTCTTTCCCCTTGGAAGTCTTCTTTCCACTTGGAAGTCTTCTTTCCACATGGAAGTCTTCTTTCCACATGGAAGTCTTCCTTCCTTTTGGAAATCTTCTTCCCACTTGGAAGTCTTCTTTCCTCTTGGAAGTCGTCTTTGACTTGGAAGTCGTCTTTCCACTTGGAAGTCTTCTTTCCTCTTGGAAGTCTTCTTTCCTCTTGGAAGTCGTCTTTGACTAGGAAGTCGGCTTTTTACTTGGAAGTCTTCTTTCCACTTGGAAGTATTCCATCCTTTTGGAAGTCTTCCTTCCACTTGGAAGTGTTCCTTCCACTTGGAAGTCTTCTTTCCCCTTGGAAGTATTCTTTCAACTTGGATGTCTTCGTTCCTCTTGGAAGTCGTCTTTCCACTTGGAAGTTGTCTTTCCACTTGAAAGACTTCATTCCACTTGGAAGTCTTCTTTCCTCTTGGAAGTCTTCCTTCCTTTTGGAAGTCTTCCTTCCCCTTGGAAATCTTCTTTCCTCTTGGAAGTCTTCTTTCCCCTTGAAAGTCTTCTTTCCACTTGGAATCTTCTTTCCACTTGAAAGTCTTCTTTCCCCTTGGAAGTCTTCTTTCCACTTGGAAGTCTTCTTTCCTCTTGGAAGTCTTCTTTCCTTTTGGAAGTCTTCCTTCCACTTGGAAATCTTCTTTCCTCTTGGAAGTCGTCTTTCCACTTGGAAGTCGTCTTTCCACTGGGAAGTCTTCTTTCCTCTTGGAAGTCTTCCTTCCTTTTGGAAGTCTTTCTTCCACTTGGAAGTCTTCTTTCCACTTGGAAGTCTTCTTTCCCCTTGGAAGTCTTCTTTCCTTTTGGAAGTCTTCCTTCCATTTGGAAGTCTTCTTTCCCCTTTGAAGTCTTCTTTCCTTTTGGAAGTCTTCTTTCCCCTTGGAAGTCTTCTTTCCTCATGGAAGTCTTCTTTCCACTTGGATGTCTCCTTTCCTCTTGAAAGTCTTCTTTCCCCCTTGAAAGTCTAACTTCCCTTTGGAAGTCTTCCTTCCACTTGGAAGTCTTCTTTCCTCTAGGAAATCTTCTTTCTGCTTGGAAGTCTTCTTTCCACTTGGAAGTCTTCTTTCCCCTTGGAAGTCTTCCTTCATTTTGAGAGTCGTCTTTCCACTTGGAAGTCGTCTTTCCACTTGGAAGTCTTCTTTCCTCTTGGAAGACTTTCTTCCACTTGGAAGTCTTCCATCCTTTTGGAAGTCTTCCTTCCACTTGGAAGTCTTCCTTCCACTTGGAAGTCTTCCTTCCTCTTGGAAGTCTTCTTTCCCCAAGGGAGTCTTATTTCCTCTTGGAAGTGTTCTTCCCCCATGGAAGTCTTCTTTCCCCTTGGAAGTCTTCTTTCCACTTGGAAGTCTTCTTTCCACATGGAAGTCTTCTTTCTTCTTGGAAGTCTTCCTTCCTTTTGGAAATCTTCTTCCCAGTTGGAAGTCTTCTTTCCTCTTGGAAGTCGTCTTTGACTTGGAAGTCGTGTTTCCACTTGGAAGTCTTCTTTCCTCTTGGAAGTCTTTTTTGACTAGGAAGTCGTCTTTCCACTTGGAAGTCTTCCATCATTTTGGAAGTCTTCCTTCCACTTGGAATTCTCCTTTCCCCTTGGAAGTCTTCTTTCCCCTTGGGAGTCTTCTTTCCTCTTGAAAGTCTTCTTTCCACTTGGAAGTCTTCTTTCCCCTTGGAAGTCTTCTTTCCTCTTGGAAGTCTTTCTTCCTTCTGGAAGTCTTCTTTCCCCTTGAAAGTCTTCTTTCCCCTTGGAAGTCTTCTTTCAACTTGGATGTCTTCGTTCCTCTTGAAAGTCTTCTTTCCCCTTGGAAGTCTTCCTTCCTTTTAGAAGTCTTCCTTCCACTTGGAAATCTTCTTTCCTCTTGGAAGTCTTCTTTTCACTTGGAAGTCTTCTTTCCCCTTGGAAGTCTTCTTTCCACTTGAAAGTCTTCTTTCCTCTTGTAAGTCTTCTTTCCCTTTGGAAGTCTTCCTTCCTTTTGGAAGTCTTCCTTCCACTTGGAAATCTTCTTTCCTCTTGGAAGTCGTCTTTCCACTTGGAAGTCTTCCTTCCTTTTGGAAGTCTTCCTTCCACTTGGAAGTCTTCTTTCCCCTTGGAAGTTTTCTTTCCTTTTGGAAGTCTTCCTTCCTTTTGGAAGTCTTCTTTCCACTTGGAAGTGTTTTTTCCCCTTGGAAGTCTTCTTTCCACTTGGAAGTGTTCTTTCCCCTTGGAAGTGTTCTTTCCTTTTGGAAGTCATCTTTCCCCTTTGAAGTCTTCTTTCCTCTTGGAAGTCTTCTTTCCACTTTGATGTCTCCTTTCCTCTTGGAAATCTTCTTTACCCCTTGAAAGTCTTCCTTCCCTTTGGAAGTCTTCCTTCGCCTTGGAAGTCTTCCTTCCACTTTGAAGTCTTCTTTCCTCTAGGAAATCTTCTTTCCACTTGGAAGTCTTCTTTCCACTTGGAAGTCTTCTTTCCCCTTGGAAGTTTTCCTTCCTTTTGAGAGTCTTCTTTCCTCTTGGAAGTCTTCTTTCCACATGGAAGTCGTCTTTCCACTTGGAAGTCGTCTTTTCTCTTGGAAGTCTTCTTTCCTCTTGGAAGTCTTTCTTCCACTTGGAAGTCTTCCTTCCACTTGGAAGTCTTCTTTCCCCTTGGAAGTCTTCTTTCCCCTTGGAAGTGTTATTTCCTCTTGTAAGTCTTCTTTCCCCTTGGAAGTCTTCTTTCCTCTTGGAAGTCTTCCTTCCTGCTGGAAGTCTTGCTTCCACTTGGAAGTCTTCTTTCTTCTTGGAAGTCCTCTTTCCTCTTGGAAGTCTTCCTCACTCTTGGAAGTCTTCTTTCCTTTTGGAAGTCTTCTTTCCACTTGGAAGTCGTCTTTCCACTTGGAAGTCTTCTTCCCCCTTGGAAAGCTTTCTTCCTTTTGGAAGTCTTTTTTCCTTTTGGAAGTCTTCTTTCCACTTGGAAGTCTTCTTTCCCCTTGGAAGTATTCTTCCCACTTGGAAATCTTCTTTCCATTTGGAAGTTTTCTTTCCCCTTGGAAGTCTTCTTTCCACTTGGAAGTCTTCTTTCCTCTTGGAAGTCTTCCTTCCATTTGGAAGTCTTTTTCCCCTTGGAAGTCTTTTTTCCTCTTGGAAGTCATCTTTCCACTTGGAAGTCTTCTTTCCACTAGGAAGTCTTCTTTTCCCTTGGAAGTCTTCCTTCCACTTGGAAGTCATCTTTCCTCTTGAAAGTCTTCATTCCACTTGGAAGTCTTCCTTCCCCTTGAAAGTCTTTCTTCCACTTGGAAGTCTTTCTTCCTCTTGGAAGTCTTCTTTCCCCTTGGAAGTCTTCTTTCCACTTGGAAGTCTTCTATCCTCTTGGAAGTCTTTCTTCCACTTCGAAGTCTTTTTCCCCTTGAAAGTGTTTTTTCCTCTTGGAAGTCTTCTTTCCACTTGGAAGTCTTCCTTCCCATTGAAAGTCTTTCTTCCACTTGGAAGTCTTTCTTACTCTTGGAAGTCTTCTTTCCTCTTGGAAGTCTTCTTTCCCCTTGGAAGTCTTCTTTCCACTTGGATGTCATCTATCCTCTTGAAAGTCTTTTTCCCCTTGGAAGTTTTCCTTCCTTTTGGAGGTCTTCCTCCCTTTCGGAGGTCTTCCTTCCACTTGGAAATTTTCTTTCCTCTTGGAAGTCTTCTTTCCACTTGGAAGTCTTCCTTCCCCTTGAAGGTCTTTCTTCCACTTGGAAGTCTTTCTTCCTCTTGGAAGCTTCTTTCCACTTTGAAGTCTTCTTTCCTCTTGGAAGTCTTCTTTCTCCTTTGAAGTCTTCTTTCCACTTGGAAGTCTTTTTTCCTCTTGGAAGTCTTCTTTCCACTTGGAAGTCTTCTTTCCCCTTGGAAATCTTCCTTCCTTTTGAAAGTCTACCTTCCACTTGGAAGTCTTCTTTCCTCCTGGAAGTCGTCTCTCCACTTGGAAGTTGTCTTTCCACTTGAAAGACTTCTTTCCACTTGGAAGTCTTTTTTTCCTCTTGGAAGTCTTCCTTCCTTTCGGAAGTCTTCCTTCCACTTGAAAATCTTCTTTCCTCTTGGAAGTCTTCTTTCCACTTGGAAGTCTTCTATCCCCTTGGAAGTCTTCTTTCCTCTTGGAAGTATTCTTTCCCCTTGGAAGTCTTCTTTCCTCTTGGAAGTATTCCTTCCACTTGGAAGTCTTCTTTCCTCCTGGAAGTCGTCTTTCCACTTGGAAGTTGTCTTTCCACTTGGAAGTCTTCTTTCCTCTTGGAAGTCTTCCTTTCTTTTGGAAGTCTTCCTTCCACTTGGAAATCTTTTTTCCTCTTGGAAGTCTTATTTCCCACTTGGAAGTCTTCTATCCCCTTGGAAGTCTTCTTTCCTCTTGGAAGTATTCTTTCCCCTTGGAAGTCTTCTTTCCTCTTGGAAGTTTTTTCCCTTTGGGAAGCCTTCTTTCCTCTTGCAAGTCTTTCTTCCTCTTGGAAGTCTTCCTTCCACTTGGAAGTCTTCCTTCCTCTTGGAAGTCTTCTTTCCACTTGGAAGTCTTCTTTGTCCTTTTGGAAGTCTTCTTTCCACTTGGAAGTATTCTTTCCTTTTGGAAGCTCTCTTTCCTCTTGGAAGTCTTCCTTCCACTTGGATGTCTTCTTTCCCCTTGGAAGTCTTCTTTCCCCTTGGAAGTCTTCTTTCCACTTGAAAGTCTTCTTTCCACATGGAAGTCTTCCTTCCTTTTGGAAATCTTCTTCCCACTTGGAAGTCTTCTTTTCTCTTGGAAGACGTCTTTGACTTGGACGTCGTCTTTCCACTTGGAAGTCTTCTTTCCTCTAGGAAGTCTTCTGTCCTCTTGGAAGTTGTCTTCGACTGGGAAGTCGGCTTTCCACTAGGAAGTCTTCTTTCCACTTGGAAGTCTTCCATCCTTTTGGAAGTCTTCCTTCCACTTGGAAGTCTTCCTTCCACTTGGAAGTCTCCTTTCCCCTTGGAAGTCTTCTTTCCCCTTGGGAGTCTTCTTTCCTCCTAAAAGTCTTCTTTCCACTTGGAAGTCTTCTTTCCCCTTTGGAAGTCTTCTTTCCTCTTGGAAGTCTTCTTTCCACTTGGAAGTCTTCTTTCCCTTGGAAGTCTTCTTTCAACTTGGATGTCTTCATTCCTCTTGAAAGTCTTCTTTCCCCTTGGAAGTCTTCTTTCCACTTGAAAGTCTTCTTTCCATTTGGAAGTCTTCTTTCCTCTTGGAAGTGTTCTTTCCCCTTGTAAGTCTTCTTCCCACTTGGAAATCTTCTTTCCACTTGGAAGTTTTCTTTCCACTTGGAATTCTTCTTTCCATTGGAAGTCTTTTTTTCTCTTGGAAGTAATCTTTCCACTTGGAAGTCTTCTTTCCACTAGGATGTCTTCTTCTCCCTTGGAAATCTACCTTCCACTTGAAAGTCATCTTTCCTCTTGGAAGTCTTCATTCCACTTGGAAGTCTTTCTTCCTCTTGGAAGTCTTCTTTCCCCTTGGAAGTCTTCTTTCCACTTGGAGGTCTACTATCCTCTTGGAAGTCTTTATTCCACTTCAAAGTCTTTTTTCCCCTTGAAAGTCTTTTTTCCTCTTGGAAGTCTTCTTTCCACTTGGAAGTCTTCTTTCCACTAGGAAGTCTTCTTTTCCCTTGGAAGTCTTCCTTCCAATTGAAAGTCATCTTTCCTCTTGGAAGTCCTCTTTCCACTTGGAAGTCTTCCTTCCCCTTGAAAGTCTTTCTTCCACTTGGAAGTCTTCCTTCCTCTTGGAAGTCTTCTTTCCCCTTGGAAGTCTTCCTTCCTTTTGGAGGTCTTCCTTCCTTTTGGATGTCTTCCTTCCACTTGGAAATCTTCTTTCCTCTTGGAAGTCTTCTTTCCACTTGAAAGCTTCTTTCCACATGGAAGTCTTGTTTCCTCTTGAAAGTCTTCTTTCTCCTTTGAAGTCTTCTTTCCACTTGGGAGTCTTTTTTTCTCTTGGAAGTCTTCTTTCCACTTGGAAGTCTTCCTTCGTTTTGAAAGTCTTCCTTCCACTTGGAAGTCTTCTTTCCTCCTGGAAGTCGTCTTTCCACTTGGAAGTTGTCTTTCCACTTAAAAGACTTCTTTCCACTTGGAAGTCTATTTTCCTATTGGAAGTCTTCCTTTCTTTTGGAAGTCTTCCTTCCACTTGGAAATCTTCTTTCCTCCTGTTAGTCTTCTTTCCACTTGGAAGTCTTCTATCCCCTTGGAAGTCTTCTTTCCTCTTGGAAATATTCTTTCCCCTTGGAAGTCTTCTTTCCTCTTGGAAGTATTCCTTCCACTTGGAAGGCTTCCTTCCTTTTGGAAGTCTTCCTTCCAATTGGAAGTCTTCTTTCTACTTGGAAGTCTTCTTTCCCCTTGGAAGTCTTCTTTCCTTTCGGAAGTATTCCTTCCTTTTGGAAGTCTTCTTTCCACTTGGAAGTCTTCTTTCCCCTTGGAAGTCTTCTTTCCTTTTGGAAGTCATCTTTCCCCTTGGAAGTCTTCTTTCCTCTTGGAAGTCTTCTTTCCACTTGGATGTCTCCTTTCCTCTTGGGAGTCTTCTTTCCCCCTTGAAAGTCTTCCTTCCATTTGGAAGTCTTCCTTCCCTTTGGAAGTCTTCCTTCCACTTGGAAGTCTTCTTTCCTCTAGGAAATCTTCTTTCTACTTGGAAGTCTTCTTTCCACTTGGAAGTCTTCTATCCCCTTTGAAGTATTCAATCCCCTTGGAAGTCTTCCTTCCGTTTGAGAGTCTTCTTTCCACTTGGAAGTCTTCTTTCCACTTGGAAGTCGTCTTTCCACTTGGAAGTCTTCTTTCCTCTTGGAAGTCTTTCTTCCACTTGGAAGTCTTCCTTCCACTTGGGAGTCTTCTTTCCCCTTGAAAGTCTTTTTACCCCTTGGAAGTCTTCTTTCCCCTTGGAAGTGTTCTTTCCACTTGGATGTCTTCTTTCCTCTTGGAAGTCTTCTTTCCCCTTGGAAGTCTTCTTTCCTCTTGGAAGTCTTCCTTCCTTTTGGAAGTCTTCCTTCCACTTGTAAGTCTTCTTTCCTCTTGGAAGTCCTCTTTCCTCATGGAAGTCTTCCTCCCTCTTGGAAGTCTTCTTTCCTTTTGGAAGTCTTCTTTCCACTTGGCAGTCTTCTTTCCACTTGGAAGTCCTCTTTCCTCTTGTAAGTCTTCTTTCCACTTGGAAGTCTTCTTCCAACTTGGAAGTCGTCTTTCCACTTGGAAGTCTTCTTTTCCCTTGGAAGTCTTTCTTCCTTTTATAAGTCTTTTTTCCTTTTGGAAGTCTTCTTTCCACTTGGAAGTCTTCTTTCCCCTTCTAAGTCTTCTTCCCACTTGGAAATCTTCTTTCCACTTGGAAGTTTTCTTTCCACTTGGAATTCTTCTTTCCATTGGAAGTCTTTTTTTCTCTTGGAAGTAATCTTTGCACTTGGAAGTCTTCTTTCCACTAGGAAGTCTTCTTTTCCCTTGGAAGTCTTCCTTCCACTTGAAAGTCATCTTTCCTCTTGGAAGTCTTCATTCCACTTGGAAGTCTTTCTTCCTCTTGGAAGTCTTCTTTCCCCTTGGAAGTCTTCTTTCCACTTGGAGGTCTTCTATCCTCTTGGAAGTCTTTATCCCACTTCGAAGTTTTTTTCCCCTTGAAAGTCTTTTTTCCTCTTGGAAGTCTTCTTTCCACTTGGAAGTCTTCTTTCCACTAGGAAGTCTTCTTTTCCCTTGGAAGTCTTCCTTCCAATTGAAAGTCATCTTTCCTCTTGGAAGTCTTCTTTCCACTTGGAAGTCTTCCTTCCCCTTGAAAGTCTTTTTTCCACTTGGAAGTCTTCCTTCCTCTTGGAAGTCTTCTTTCCCCTTGGAAGTCTTCCTTCCTTTTGGAGGTCTTCCTTCCTTTTGGATGTCTTCCTTCCACTTGGAAATCTTCTTTCCTCTTGGAAGTCTTCTTTCCACTTGAAAGCTTCTTTCCACTTGGAAGTCTTGTTTCCTCTTGAAAGTCTTCTTTCTCCTTTGAAGTCTTCTTTCCTCTTGGGAGTCTTTTTTTCTCTTGGAAGTCTTCTTTCCACTTGGAAGTCTTCCTTCCTTTTGAAAGTCTTCCTTCCACTTGGAAGTCTTCTTTCCTCCTGGAAGTCGTCTTTCCACTTGGAAGTTGTCTTTCCACTTAAAAGACTTCTTTCCACTTGGAAGTCTATTTTCCTATTGGAAGTCTTCCTTTCTTTTGGAAGTCTTCCTTCCACTTGGAAATCTTCTTTCCTCCTGGAAGTCTTCTTTCCACTTGGAAGTCTTCTATCCCCTTGGAAGTCTTCTTTCCTCTTGGAAATATTCTTTCCCCTTGGAAGTCTTCTTTCCTCTTGGAAGTATTCCTTCCACTTGGAAGTCTTCTTTCCTCCTGGAAGTCGTCATTCCACTTGGAAGTTGTCTTTCCACTTGAAAGACTTCTTTCCACTTGGAAGTCTTCTTTCCTCTTGGAAGTCTTCCTTCCTTTTGGAAGTCTTCCTTCCACTTGGAAATCTTCTTTCCTCTTGGAAGTCTTATTTCCCACTTGGAAGTCTTCTATCCCCTTGGAAGTCTTCTTTCCTCGTGGAAGTATTTTTTCCCTTTGGAAGTCTTCTTTCCTCTTGGAAGTATTTTTCCCTTTAGAGCCTTCTTTCCTCTTGCAAGTCTTCCTTCCTCTTGGAAGTCTTCCTTCCACTTGGAAGTCTTCCTTCCTCTTGGAAGTCTTCTTTCCACTTGGAAGTCTCCTTTGTCCTTTTGGAAGTCTTCCTTCCATTTGGAAGTCTTCTTTCCTCTTGGAAGCCTTCTTTCCTCTTGGAAGTCTTTCTTCCACTTGGAAGTCTTCTTTCCCCTTGGAAGTCTTCTTTCCACTTGGAAGTCTTCTTTCCACATGGAAGTCTTCTTTCCACATGGAAGTCTTCCTTCCTTTTGGGAATCTTCTTCCCACTTGGAAGTCTTCTTTCCTCTTGGAAGTCGTCTTTGACTTGGAAGTCGTCTTTCCACTTGGAAGTCTTCTTTCCTCTTGGAAGTCTTCTTTCCTCTTGGAAGTCGTCTTTGACTAGGAAGTCGGCTTTTTACTTGGAAGTCTTCTTTCCACTTGGAAGTATTCCATCCTTTTGGAAGTCTTCCTTCCACTTGGAAGTGTTCCTTCCACTTGGAAGTCTTCTTTCCTCTTGGAAGTATTCTTTCAACTTGGATGTCTTCGTTCCTCTTGGAAGTCGTCTTTCCACTTGGAAGTTGTCTTTCCACTTGAAAGACTTCTTTCCACTTGGAAGTCTTCTTTCCTCTTGGAAGTCTTCCTTCCTTTTGGAAGTCTTCCTTCCACTTGGAAATCTTCTTTCCTCTTGGAAGTCTTCTTTCCCCTTGGAAGTCTTCTTTCCACTTGGAAGTCTTCTTTCCACTTGAAAGTCTTCTTTCCCCTTGGAAGTCTTCTTTCCACTTGGAAGTCTTCTTTCCTCTTGGAAGTCTTCCTTCCTTTTGGAAGTCTTCCTTCCACTTGGAAATCTTCTTTCCTCTTGGAAGTCGCCTTTCCACTTGGAAGTCGTCTTTCCACTTGGAAGTCTTCTTTCCTCTTGGAAGTCTTCCTTCCTTTTGGAAGTCTTTCTTCCACTTGGAAGTCTTCTTTCCACTTGGAAGTCTTCTTTCCCCTTGGAAGTCTTCTTTCCTTTTGGAAGTCTTCCTTCCATTTGGAAGTCTTCCTTCCACTTGGAAGTCTTCCTTCCTTTTGGAAGTCTTCTTTCCACTTGGAAGTGTTTTTTCCCCTTGGAAGTCTTCTTTCCACTTGGAAGTGTTCTTTCCCCTTGGAAGTGTTCTTTCATTTTGGAAGTCATCTTTCCCCTTTGAAGTCTTCTTTCCTCTTGGAAGTCTTCTTTCCACTTTGATGTCTCCTTTCCTCTTGGAAATCTTCTTTCCCCCTTGAAAGTCTTCCTTCCCTTTGGAAGTCTTCCTTCGCCTTGGAAGTCTTCCTTCCACTTTGAAGTCTTCTTTCCTCTAGGAAATCTTCTTTCCACTTGGAAGTCTTCTTTCCACTTGGAAGTCTTCTTTCCCCTTGGAAGTTTTCCTTCCTTTTGAGAGTCTTCTTTCCTCTTGGAAGTCTTCTTTCCACATGGAAGTCGTCTTTCCACTTGGAAGTCGTCTTTTCTCTTGGAAGTCTTCTTTCCTCTTGGAAGTCTTTCTTCCACTTGGAAGTCTTCCTTCCACTTGGAAGTCTTCTTTCCCCTTGGAAGTCTTCTTTCCCCTTGGAAGTGTTATTTCCTCTTGGAAGTCTTCCTTCCTGCTGGAAGTCTTGCTTCCACTTGGAAGTCTTCTTTCTTCTTGGAAGTCCTCTTTCCTCTTGGAAGTCTTCCTCACTCTTGGAAGTCTTCTTTCCTTTTGGAAGTCTTCTTTCCACTTGGAAGTCGTCTTTCCACTTGGAAGTCTTTTTCCCCTTTGGAAAGCTTTCTTCCTTTTGGAAGTCTTTTTTCCTTTTGGAAGTCTTCTTTCCACTTGGAAGTCTTCTTTCCCCTTGGAAGTATTCTTCCCACTTGGAAATCTTCTTTCCATTTGGAAGTTTTCTTTCCCCTTGGAAGTCTTCTTTCCACTTGGAAGTCTTCTTTCCTCTTGGAAGTCTTCCTTCCATTTGGAAGTCTTTTTCCCCTTGGAAGTCTTTTTTCCTCTTGGAAGTCTTCTTTCCACTTGGAAGTCTTCTATCCTCTTGGAAGTCTTTCTTCCACTTCGAAGTCTTTTTCCCCTTGAAAGTGTTTTTTCCTCTTGGAAGTCTTCTTTCCACTTGGAAGTCTTCCTTCCCCTTGAAAGTCTTTCTTCCACTTGGAAGTTTTTCTTACTCTTGGAAGTCTTCTTTCCTCTTGGAAGTCTTCTTTCCCCTTGGAAGTCTTCTTTCCACTTGGATGTCATCTATCCTCTTGAAAGTCTTTTTCCCCTTGGAAGTTTTCCTTCCTTTTGGAGGTCTTCCTCCCTTTCGGAGGTCTTCCTTCCACTTGGAAATCTTCTTTCCTCTTGGAAGTCTTCTTTCCACTTGGAAGTCTTCCTTCCCCTTGAAGGTCTTTCTTCCACTTGGAAGTCTTTCTTCCTCTTGGAAGCTTCTTTCCACTTTGAAGTCTTCTTTCCTCTTGGAAGTCTTCTTTCTCCTTTGAAGTCTTCTTTCCACTTGGAAGTCTTTTTTCCTCTTGGAAGTCTTCTTTCCACTTGGAAGTCTTCTTTCCCCTTGGAAGTCTTCCTTCCTTTTGAAAGTCTACCTTCCACTTGGAAGTCTTCTTTCCTCCTGGAAGTCGTCTCTCCACTTGGAAGTTGTCTTTCCACTAGAAAGACTTCTTTCCACTTGGAAGTCTTTTTTTCCTCTTGGAAGTCTTCCTTCCTTTCTTCCTTTTGGAAATCTTCTTCCCACTTGGAAATCTTCTTCCCACTTGGAAGTCTTCTTTCCTCTTGGAAGTCGTCTTTGACTTGGAAGTCGTCTTTCCACTTGGAAGTCTTCTTTCCTCTTGGAAGTCTTCTTTCCTCTTGGAAGTCGTCTTTGACTAGGAAGTCGTCTTTCCACTTGGAAGCCCTCTTTCCTCTTGGAAGTCTTCCTTCCACTTGGATGTCTTCTTTCCCCTTGGAAGTCTTCTTTCCCCTTGGAAGTCTTCTTTCCACATGGAAGTCTTCTTTCTTCTTGGAAGTCTTCCTTCCTTTTGGAAATCTTCTTCCCACTTGGAAATCTTCTTCCCACTTGGAAGTCTTCTTTCCTCTTGGAAGTCGTCTTTGACTTGGAAGTCGTCTTTCCACTTGGAAGTCTTCTTTCCTCTTGGAAGTCTTCTTTCCTCTTGGAAGTCGTCTTTGACTAGGAAGTCGTCTTTCCCCTTGGAAGTCTTCTTTCCACATGGAAGTCTTCTTTCTTCTTGGAAGTCTTCCTTCCTTTTGGAAATCTTCTTCACACTTGGAAATCTTCTTCCCACTTGGAAGTCTTCTTTCCTCTTGGAAGTCGTCTTTGACTTGGAAGTCGTCTTTCCACTTGGAAGTCTTCTTTCCTCTTGGAAGTCTTCTTTCCTCTTGGAAGTCGTCTTTGACTAGGAAGTCGTCTTTCCACTTGGAAGTCTCCTTTCCACTTGGAAGTCTCCTTTCCCCTTGGAAGTCTTCTTTCCACTTGGAAGTATTCCATCCTTTTGGAAGTCTTCCTTCCACTTGGAAATGTTCCTTCCACTTGGAAGTCTTCTTTCCCCTTGGAAGTATTCTTTCAACTTGGATGTCTTCGTTCCTCTTGGAAGTCGTCTTTCCACTTGGAAGTTGTCTTTCCACTTGAAAGACTTCTTTCCACTTGGAAGTCTTCTTTCCTCTTGGAAGTCTTCCTTCCTTTTGGAAGTCTTCCTTCCACTTGGAAATCTTCTTTCCCCTTGGAAGTCTTCTTTCCACTTGGAAGTCTTCTTTCCACTCGAAAGTCTTCTTTCCCCTTGGAAGTCTTCTTTCCACTTGGAAGTCTTCTTTCCTCTTGGAAGTCTTCCTTCCTTTTGGAAGTCTTCCTTCCACTTGGAAATCTTCTTTCCTCTTGGAAGTCGTCTTTCCACTTGGAAGTCGTCTTTCCACTTGGAAGTCTTCTTTCCTCTTGGAAGTCTTCCTTCCTTTTGGAAGTCTTTCTTCCACTTGGAAGTCTTCTTTCCACTTGGAAGTCTTCTTTCCCCTTGGAAGTCTTCTTTCCTTTTGGAAGTCTTCCTTCCATTTGGAAGTCTTCTTTCCCCTTGGAAGTCTTCTTTCCTTTTGGAAGTCTTCTTTCCCCTTGGAAGTCTTCTTCCCTCATGGAAGTCTTCTTTCCACTTGGATGTCTCCTTTCCTCTTGAAAGTCTTCTTTCCCCCTTGAAAGTCTTCCTTCCCTTTGGAAGTCTTCCTTCCACTTGGAAGTCTTCTTTCCTCTAGGAAATCTTCTTTCTGCTTGGAAGTCTTCTTTCCACTTGGAAGTCTTCTTTCCCCTTGGAAGTCTTCCTTCATTTTGAGAGTCGTCTTTCCACTTGGAAGTCGTTTTTCCACTTGGAAGTCTTCTTTCCTCTTGGAAGTCTTTCTTCCACTTGGAAGTCTTCCATCCTTTTGGAAGTCTTCCTTCCACTTGGAAGTCTTCCTTCCACTTGGAAGTCTTCCTTCCTCTTGGAAGTCTTCTTTCCCCAAGGGAGTCTTATTTCCTCTTGGAAGTGTTCTTCCCCCATGGAAGTCTTCTTTCCCCTTGGAAGTCTTCTTTCCACTTGGAAGTCTTCTTTCCACATGGAAGTCTTCTTTCTTCTTGGAAGTCTTCCTTCCATTTGGAAATCTTCTTCCCACTTGGAAGTCTTCTTTCCTCTTGGAAGTTGTCTTTGACTTGGAAGTCGTGTTTCCACTTGGAAGTCTTCTTTCCTCTTGGAAGTCTTTTTTGACTAGGAAGTTGTCTTTCCACTTGGAAGTCTTCCATCATTTTGGAAGTCTTCCTTCCACTTGGAAGTCTCCTTTCCCCTTGGAAGTCTTCTTTCCCCTTGGGAGTCTTCTTTCCTCTTGAAAGTCTTCTTTCCACTTGGAAGTCTTCTTTCCCCTTGGAAGTCTTCTTTCCTCTTGGAAGTCTTTCTTCCTTCTGGAAGTCTTCTTTCCCCTTGAAAGTCTTCTTACCCCTTGGAAGTCTTCTTTCAACTTGGATGTCTTCGTTCCTCTTGAAAGTCTTCTTTCCCCTTGGAAGTCTTCCTTCCTTTTAGAAGTCTTCCTTCCACTTGGAAATCTTCTTTCCTCTTGGAAGTCTTCTTTTCACTTGGAAGTCTTCTTTCCCCTTGGAAGTCTTCTTTCCACTTGAAAGTCTTCTTTCCTCTTGGAAGTCTTCTTTCCCCTTGGAAGTCTTCCTTCCTTTTGGAAGTCTTCCTTCCACTTGGAAATCTTCTTTCCTCTTGGAAGTCGTCTTTCCACTTGGAAGTCTTCCTTCCTTTTGGAAGTCTTCCTTCCACTTGGAAGTCTTCTTTCCCCTTGGAAGTCTTCTTTCCTTTTGGAAGTCTTCCTTCCTTTTGGAAGTCTTCTTTCCACTTGGAAGTGTTTTTTCCCCTTGGAAGTCTTCTTTCCACTTGGAAGTGTTCTTTCCCCTTGGAAGTGTTCTTTCATTTTGGAAGTCATCTTTCCCCTTTGAAGTCTTCTTTCCTCTTGGAAGTCTTCTTTCCACTTTGATGTCTCCTTTCCTCTTGGAAATCTTCTTTCCCCCTTGAAAGTCTTCCTTCCCTTTGGAAGTCTTCCTTCGCCTTGGAAGTCTTCCTTCCACTTTGAAGTCTTCTTTCCTCTAGGAAATCTTCTTTCCACTTGGAAGTCTTCTTTCCACTTGGAAGTCTTCTTTCCCCTTGGAAGTTTTCCTTCCTTTTGAGAGTCTTCTTTCCTCTTGGAAGTCTTCTTTCCACATGGAAGTCGTCTTTCCACTTGGAAGTCGTCTTTTCTCTTGGAAGTCTTCTTTCCTCTTGGAAGTCTTTCTTCCACTTGGAAGTCTTCCTTCCACTTGGAAGTCTTCTTTCCCCTTGGAAGTCTTCTTTCCCCTTGGAAGTGTTATTTCCTCTTGGAAGTCTTCCTTCCTGCTGGAAGTCTTGCTTCCACTTGGAAGTCTTCTTTCTTCTTGGAAGTCCTCTTTCCTCTTGGAAGTCTTCCTCACTCTTGGAAGTCTTCTTTCCTTTTGGAAGTCTTCTTTCCACTTTGAAGTCGTCTAATACTTGGAAGTCTTCTTCCCCCTTGGAAAGCTTTCTTCCTTTTGGAAGTCTTTTTTCCTTTTGGAAGTCTTCTTTCCACTTGGAAGTCTTCTTTCCCCTTGGAAGTATTCTTCCCACTTGGAAATCTTCTTTCCATTTGGAAGTTTTCTTTCCCCTTGGAAGTCTTCTTTCCACTTGGAAGTCTTCTTTCCTCTTGGAAGTCTTCCTTCCATTTGGAAGTCTTTTTCCCCTTGGAAGTCTTTTTTCCTCTTGGAAGTCATCTTTCCACTTGGAAGTCTTCTTTCCACTAGGAAGTCTTCTTTTCCCTTGGAAGTCTTCCTTCCACTTGGAAGTCATCTTTCCTCTTGAAAGTCTTCATTCCACTTGGAAGTCTTCCTTCCCCTTGAAAGTCTTTCTTCCACTTGGAAGTCTTTCTTCCTCTTGGAGGTCTTCTTTCCCCTTGGAAGTCTTCTTTCCACTTGGAAGTCTTCTATCCTCTTGGAAGTCTTTCTTCCACTTCGAAGTCTTTTTCCCCTTGAAAGTGTTTTTTCCTCTTGGAAGTCTTCTTTCCACTTGGAAGTCTTCCTTCCCCTTGAAAGTCTTTCTTCCACTTGGAAGTCTTTCTTACTCTTGGAAGTCTTCTTTCCTCTTGGAAGTCTTTTTTCCCCTTGGAAGTCTTCTTTCCACTTGGATGTCATCTATCCTCTTGAAAGTCTTTTTCCCCTTGGAAGTTTTCCTTCCTTTTGGAGGTCTTCCTCCCTTTCGGAGGTCTTCCTTCCACTTGGAAATCTTCTTTCCTCTTGGAAGTCTTCTTTCCACTTGGAAGTCTTCCTTCCCCTTGAAGGTCTTTCTTCCACTTGGAAGTCTTTCTTCCTCTTGGAAGCTTCTTTCCACTTTGAAGTCTTCTTTCCTCTTGGAAGTCTTCTTTCTCCTTTGAAGTCTTCTTTCCACTTGGAAGTCTTTTTTCCTCTTGGAAGTCTTCTTTCCACTTGGAAGTCTTCTTTCCCCTTGGAAGTCTTCCTTCCTTTTGAAAGTCTACCTTCCACTTGGAAGTCTTCTTTCCTCCTGGAAGTCGTCTCTCCACTTGGAAGTTGTCTTTCCACTAGAAAGACTTCTTTCCACTTGGAAGTCTTTTTTTCCTCTTGGAAGTCTTCCTTCCTTTCTTCCTTTTGGAAATCTTCTTCCCACTTGGAAATCTTCTTCCCACTTGGAAGTCTTCTTTCCACTTGGATGTCTTCTTTCCCCTTGGAAGTCTTCTTTCCCCTTGGAAGTCTTCTTTCCACATGGAAGTCTTCTTTCTTCTTGGAAGTCTTCCTTCCTTTTGGAAATCTTCTTCCCACTTGGAAATCTTCTTCCCACTTGGAAGTCTTCTTTCCTCTTGGAAGTCGTCTTTGACTTGGAAGTCGTCTTTCCACTTGGAAGTCTTCTTTCCTCTTGGAAGTCTTCTTTCCTCTTGGAAGTCGTCTTTGACTAGGAAGTCGTCTTTCCCCTTGGAAGTCTTCTTTCCACATGGAAGTCTTCTTTCTTCTTGGAAGTCTTCCTTCCTTTTGGAAATCTTCTTCACACTTGGAAATCTTCTTCCCACTTGGAAGTCTTCTTTCCTCTTGGAAGTCGTCTTTGACTTGGAAGTCGTCTTTCCACTTGGAAGTCTTCTTTCCTCTTGGAAGTCTTCTTTCCTCTTGGAAGTCGTCTTTGACTAGAAAGTCGTCTTTCCACTTGGAAGTCTCCTTTCCACTTGGAAGTGTCCTTTCCCCTTGGAAGTCTTCTTTCCACTTGGAAGTATTCCATCCTTTTGGAAGTCTTCCTTCCACTTGGAAGTGTTCCTTCCACTTGGAAGTCTTCTTTCCCCTTGGAAGTATTCTTTCAACTTGGATGTCTTCGTTCCTCTTGGAAGTCGTCTTTCCACTTGGAAGTTGTCTTTCCACTTGAAAGACTTCTTTCCACTTGGAAGTCTTCTTTCCTCTTGGAAGTCTTCCTTCCTTTTGGAAGTCTTCCTTCCACTTGGAAATCTTCTTTCCTCTTGGAAGTCTTCTTTCCCCTTGGAAGTCTTCTTTCCACTTGGAAGTCTTCTTTCCACTCGAAAGTCTTCTTTCCCCTTGGAAGTCTTCTTTCCACTTGGAAGTCTTCTTTCCTCTTGGAAGTCTTCCTTCCTTTTGGAAGTCTTCCTTCCACTTGGAAATCTTCTTTCCTCTTGGAAGTCGTCTTTCCACTTGGAAGTCGTCTTTCCACTTGGAAGTCTTCTTTCCTCTTGGAAGTCTTCCTTCCTTTTGGAAGTCTTTCTTCCACTTGGAAGTCTTCTTTCCACTTGGAAGTCTTCTTTCCCCTTGGAAGTCTTCTTTCCTTTTGGAAGTCTTCCTTCCATTTGGAAGTCTTCTTTCCCCTTGGAAGTCTTCTTTCCTTTTGGAAGTCTTCTTTCCCCTTGGAAGTCTTCTTTCCTCATGGAAGTCTTCTTTCCACTTGGATGTCTCCTTTCCTCTTGAAAGTCTTCTTTCCCCCTTGAAAGTCTTCCTTCCCTTTGGAAGTCTTCCTTCCACTTGGAAGTCTTCTTTCCTCTAGGAAATCTTCTTTCTGCTTGGAAGTCTTCTTTCCACTTGGAAGTCTTCTTTCCCCTTGGAAGTCTTCCTTCATTTTGAGAGTCGTCTTTCCACTTGGAAGTCGTTTTTCCACTTGGAAGTCTTCTTTCCTCTTGGAAGTCTTTCTTCCACTTGGAAGTCTTCCATCCTTTTGGAAGTCTTCCTTCCACTTGGAAGTCTTCCTTCCACTTGGAAGTCTTCCTTCCTCTTGGAAGTCTTCTTTCCCCAAGGGAGTCTTATTTCCTCTTGGAAGTGTTCTTCCCCCATGGAAGTCTCCTTTCCCCTTGGAAGTCTTCTTTCCACTTGGAAGTCTTCTTTCCACATGGAAGTCTTCTTTCTTCTTGGAAGTCTTCCTTCCATTTGGAAATCTTCTTCCCACTTGGAAGTCTTCTTTCCTCTTGGAAGTCGTCTTTGACTTGGAAGTCGTGTTTCCACTTGGAAGTCTTCTTTCCTCTTGGAAGTCTTTTTTGACTAGGAAGTTGTCTTTCCACTTGGAAGTCTTCCATCATTTTGGAAGTCTTCCTTCCACTTGGAAGTCTCCTTTCCCCTTGGAAGTCTTCTTTCCCCTTGGGAGTCTTCTTTCCTCTTGAAAGTCTTCTTTCCACTTGGAAGTCTTCTTTCCCCTTGGAAGTCTTCTTTCCTCTTGGAAGTCTTTCTTCCTTCTGGAAGTCTTCTTTCCCCTTGAAAGTCTTCTTACCCCTTGGAAGTCTTCTTTCAACTTGGATGTCTTCGTTCCTCTTGAAAGTCTTCTTTCCCCTTGGAAGTCTTCCTTCCTTTTAGAAGTCTTCCTTCCACTTGGAAATCTTCTTTCCTCTTGGAAGTCTTCTTTTCACTTGGAAGTCTTCTTTCCCCTTGGAAGTCTTCTTTCCACTTGAAAGTCTTCTTTCCTCTTGGAAGTCTTCTTTCCCCTTGGAAGTCTTCCTTCCTTTTGGAAGTCTTCCTTCCACTTGGAAATCTTCTTTCCTCTTGGAAGTCGTCTTTCCACTTGGAAGTCTTCCTTCCTTTTGGAAGTCTTCCTTCCACTTGGAAGTCTTCTTTCCCCTTGGAAGTCTTCTTTCCTTTTGGAAGTCTTCCTTCCTTTTGGAAGTCTTCTTTCCACTTGGAAGTGTTTTTTCCCCTTGGAAGTCTTCTTTCCACTTGGAAGTGTTCTTTCCCCTTGGAAGTGTTCTTTCATTTTGGAAGTCATCTTTCCCCTTTGAAGTCTTCTTTCCTCTTGGAAGTCTTCTTTCCACTTTGATGTCTCCTTTCCTCTTGGAAATCTTCTTTCCCCCTTGAAAGTCTTCCTTCCCTTTGGAAGTCTTCCTTCGCCTTGGAAGTCTTCCTTCCACTTTGAAGTCTTCTTTCCTCTAGGAAATCTTCTTTCCACTTGGAAGTCTTCTTTCCACTTGGAAGTCTTCTTTCCCCTTGGAAGTTTTCCTTCCTTTTGAGAGTCTTCTTTCCTCTTGGAAGTCTTCTTTCCACATGGAAGTCGTCTTTCACTTGGAAGTTTTCTTTTCTCTTGGAAGTCTTCTTTCCTCTTGGAAGTCTTTCTTCCACTTGGAAGTCTTCCTTCCACTTGGAAGTCTTCTTTCCCCTTGGAAGTCTTCTTTCCCCTTGGAAGTGTTATTTCCTCTTGGAAGTCTTCCTTCCTGCTGGAAGTCTTGCTTCCACTTGGAAGTCTTCTTTCTTCTTGGAAGTCCTCTTTCCTCTTGGAAGTCTTCCTCACTCTTGGAAGTCTTCTTTCCTTTTGGAAGTCTTCTTTCCACTTGGAAGTCGTCTAATACTTGGAAGTCTTCTTCCCCCTTGGAAAGCTTTCTTCCTTTTGGAAGTCTTTTTTCCTTTTGGAAGTCTTCTTTCCACTTGGAAGTCTTCTTTCCCCTTGGAAGTATTCTTCCCACTTGGAAATCTTCTTTCCATTTGGAAGTTTTCTTTCCCCTTGGAAGTCTTCTTTCCACTTGGAAGTCTTCTTTCCTCTTGGAAGTCTTCCTTCCATTTGGAAGTCTTTTTCCCCTTGGAAGTCTTTTTTCCTCTTGGAAGTCATCTTTCCACTTGGAAGTCTTCTTTCCACTAGGAAGTCTTCTTTTCCCTTGGAAGTCTTCCTTCCAATTGGAAGTCATCTTTCCTCTTGAAAGTCTTCATTCCACTTGGAAGTCTTCCTTCCCCTTGAAAGTCTTTCTTCCACTTGGAAGTCTTTCTTCCTCTTGGAGGTCTTCTTTCCCCTTGGAAGTCTTCTTTCCACTTGAAGTCTTCTATCCTCTTGGAAGTCTTTCTTCCACTTCGAAGTCTTTTTCCCCTTGAAAGTGTTTTTTCCTCTTGGAAGTCTTCTTTCCACTTGGAAGTCTTCCTTCCCCTTGAAAGTCTTTCTTCCACTTGGAAGTCTTTCTTACTCTTGGAAGTCTTCTTTCCTCTTGGAAGTCTTCTTTCCCCTTGGAAGTCTTCTTTCCACTTGGATGTCATCTATCCTCTTGAAAGTCTTTTTCCCCTTGGAAGTTTTCCTTCCTTTTTGGAGGTCTTCCTCCCTTTCGGAGGTCTTCCTTCCACTTGGAAATCTTCTTTCCTCTTGGAAGTCTTCTTTCCACTTGGAAGTCTTCCTTCCCCTTGAAGGTCTTTCTTCCACTTGGAAGTCTTTCTTCCTCTTGGAAGCTTCTTTCCACTTTGAAGTCTTCTTTCCTCTTGGAAGTCTTCTTTCTCCTTTGAAGTCTTCTTTCCACTTAGAAGTCTTTTTTCCTCTTGGAAGTCTTCTTTCCACTTGGAAGTCTTCTTTCCCCTTGGAAGTCTTCCTTCCTTTGAAAGTCTACCTTCCACTTGGAAGTCTTCTTTCCTCCTGGAAGTCGTCTCTCCACTTGGAAGTTGTCTTTCCACTAGAAACACTTCTTTCCACTTGGAAGTCTTTTTTTCCTCTTGGAAGTCTTCCTTCCTTTCTTCCTTTTGGAAATCTTCTTCCCACTTGGAAATCTTCTTCCCACTTGGAAGTCTTCTTTCCTCTTGGAAGTCGTCTTTGACTTGAAGTCGTCTTTCCACTTGGAAGTCTTCTTTCCTCTTGGAAGTCTTCTTTCCTCTTGGAAGTCGTCTTTGACTAGGAAGTCGTCTTTCCACTTGGAAGCCCTCTTTCCTCTTGGAAGTCTTCCTTCCACTTGGATGTCTTCTTTCCCCTTGGAAGTCTTCTTTCCCCTTGGAAGTCTTCTTTCCACATGGAAGTCTTCTTTCTTCTTGGAAGTCTTCCTTCCTTTTGGAAATCTTCTTTCCACTTGGAAATCTTCTTCCCACTTGGAAGTCTTCTTTCCTCTTGGAAGTCGTCTTTGACTTGGAAGTCGTCTTTCCACTTGGAAGTCTTCTTTCCTCTTGGAAGTCTTCTTTCCTCTTGGAAGTCGTCTTTGACTAGGAAGTCGTCTTTCCCCTTGGAAGTCTTCTTTCCACATGGAAGTCTTCTTTCTTCTTGGAAGTCTTCCTTCCTTTTGGAAATCTTCTTCACACTTGGAAATCTTCTTCCCACTTGGAAGTCTTCTTTCCTCTTGGAAGTCGTCTTTGACTTGGAAGTCGTCTTTCCACTTGGAAGTCTTCTTTCCTCTTGGAAGTCTTCTTTCCTCTTGGAAGTCGTCTTTGACTAGGAAGTCGTCTTTCCACTTGGAAGTCTCCTTTCCCCTTGGAAGTCTTCTTTCCCTTGGAGTCTTCTTCCTCTTGAAAGTCTTCTTTCTACTTGGAAGTCTTCTTTCCCCTCGGAAGTGTTCTTTCCT
>NC_090767.1:49433871-49458871 GCF_036898095.1 Palaemon carinicauda
TCGGTAATGTATATAAAAACGGGAGGTGAAAATAACGATGTGGTTATTTGCACACGATATAATTAAGGTACGAGTCCGAAGTGCCTAGATAGCATTCTCTCTCTCTCTCTCTCTCTCTCTCTCTCTCTCTCTCCTCTCTCTCTCTCTCTCTCTCTCTCTCTCTCTCTCTCTCTCTCTCTCTCTCTCCTTTAAGATACTGTTTATTATATAAGGCTAAAATGAAGAGGACAGAACATAAAATTCCATTGTGGTGGAAAATGAGAGAGCAAAGTGACTTGAGAGAGACCTCTATTGGATGTTCACTGAACTTGCAGTTACAAATATCTCCCCAATGTCAACTGGCATGTCTTCATACTGTAGCATTAATTCATTTTCAAAAATGAAGACACCTAAAGGGTTGCATCAAGAATGAAAGGAGGAGGAGGAGGAGGAGACTTACTACGGAAGATGTAGTATTTTGTTTTCAAGTCTCCTCATCATCTGGAATTCCACTAGCAACTGATGAATGAGAATGAAAGATATACATATTTATATCATGCAATATATATACACTGACCTGACCTCATTTAAGCTGAGTTAAGTAAAGGTCATTTAATGACTGTTATGTTATTCTGATACAAAATCTTTTCCTTTACTTTCAGGTAAGATTCTTTTCTCTCTTTGGGAGTCAGAATTTAGGGTTAGTTAGAGAAGGAGTTTCGTTTTAGGTGATTTTAATAGATAATGTTTATAAATAAGTCTATTTTCTGATGTAATGTAATGGTTGACATGAATATATATATATATATATATATATATATATATATATATATATATATATATATATATATATATATATATATATATATATATATATATATATATATATATATAGATATATATATATATATATATATATATATATATATATATATATATATCACAAGCACACGTGATTTTAATTAATGTAAATATCACGCACGAAATGCATTTAACACCGAATTCTATCTTGGGAAATATATATCCACTTGGAATTCATTTTATGGTAACAGCTTCTGGCCGGGTGGTGATTCGAACCACCACCTGTACGGCTAGAAACTATGCTTGGCAGGGACCCTATCGACTCAGCTATCAAGAGAGACTAAAAGTTTATGACAAGTCCCCCTACATATTCCTGTCGAATTCAGGATTCTGTTCATAGACTTGAAATAGACCCATCTCCACCATGATAGCTGATTCGTGAGTTTGCAACACGTGGTTATTTTAATGAACATATATCACAAGCACACGTGATTTTAATTAATGTAAATATCACCCACGAAATGCATTTAATACCGAATTCTATCTTGGGAAATATATATCCACTTGGAATTCATTTTATGGTAACAGCTTCTGGCCGGGTGGTGATTCGAACCACCACCTGTACGGCTAGAAACTATGCTTGGCAGGGACCCTATCGACTCAGCTATCAAGAGAGACTAAAAGTTTATGACAAGTCCCCCTACATATTCCTGTCGAATTCAGGATTCTGTTCATAGACTTGAAATAGACCCATCTCCACCATGATAGCTGATTCGTGAGTTTGCAACACGTGGTTATTTTAATGAACATATATCACAAGCACACGTGATTTTAATTAATGTAAATATCACCCACGAAATGCATTTAATACCGAATTCTATCTTGGGAAATATATTTCCACTTGGAATTCATTTTATGGTAACAGCTTCTGGCCGGGTGGTGATTCGAACCACCACCTGTACGGCTAGAAACTATGCTTGGCAGGGACCCTATCGACTCAGCTATCAAGAGAGACTAAAAGTTTATGACAAGTCCCCCTATATATTCCTGTCGAATTCAGGATTCTGTTCATAGACTTGAAATAGACCCATCTCCACCATGATAGCTGATTCGTGAGTTTGCAACACGTGGTTATTTTAATGAACATATATCACAAGCACACGTGATTTTAATTAATGTAAATATCACCCACGAAATGCATTTAATACCGAATTCTATCTTGGGAAATATATATCCACTTGGAATTCATTTTATGGTAACAGCTTCTGGCCGGGTGGTGATTCGAACCACCACCTGTACGGCTAGAAACTATGCTTGGCAGGGACCCTATCGACTCAGCTATCAAGAGAGACTAAAAGTTTATGACAAGTCCCCCTACATATTCCTGTCGAATTCAGGATTCTGTTCATAGACTTGAAATAGACCCATCTCCACCATGATAGCTGATTCGTGAGTTTGCAACACGTGGTTATTTTAATGAACATATATCACAAGCACACGTGATTTTAATTAATGTAAATATCACCCACGAAATGCATTTAATACCGAATTCTATCTTGGGAAATATATATCCACTTGGAATTCATTTTATGGTAACAGCTTCTGGCCGGGTGGTGATTCGAACCACCACCTGTACGGCTAGAAACTATGCTTGGCAGGGACCCTATCGACTCAGCTATCAAGAGAGACTAAAAGTTTATGACAAGTCCCCCTACATATTCCTGTCGAATTCAGGATTCTGTTCATAGACTTGAAATAGACCCATCTCCACCATGATAGCTGATTCGTGAGTTTGCAACACGTGGTTATTTTAATGAACATATATCACAAGCACACGTGATTTTAATTAATGTAAATATCACCCACAAAATGCATTTAATACCGAATTCTATCTTGGGAAATATATATCCACTTGGAATTCATTTTATGGTAACAGCTTCTGGCCGGGTGGTGATTCGAACCACCACCTGTACGGCTAGAAACTATGCTTGGCAGGGACCCTATCGACTCAGCTATCAAGAGAGACTAAAAGTTTATGACAAGTCCCCCTACATATTCCTGTCGAATTCAGGATTCTGTTCATAGACTTGAAATAGACCCATCTCCACCATGATAGCTGATTCGTGAGTTTGCAACACGTGGTTATTTTAATGAACATATATCACAAGCACACGTGATTTTAATTAATGTAAATATCACCCACGAAATGCATTTAATACCGAATTCTATCTTGGGAAATATATATCCACTTGGAATTCATTTTATGGTAACAGCTTCTGGCCGGGTGGTGATTCGAACCACCACCTGTACGGCTAGAAACTATGCTTGGCAGGGACCCTATCGACTCAGCTATCAAGAGAGACTAAAAGTTTATGACAAGTCCCCCTACATATTCCTGTCGAATTCAGGATTCTGTTCATAGACTTGAAATAGACCCATCTCCACCATGATAGCTGATTCGTGAGTTTGCAACACGTGGTTATTTTAATAAACATATATCACAAGCACACGTGATTTTAATTAATGTAAATATCACCCACAAAATGCATTTAATACCGAATTCTATCTTGGGAAATATATATCCACTTGGAATTCATTTTATGGTAACAGATTCTGGCCGGGTGGTGATTCGAACCACCACCTGTACGGCTAGAAACTATGCTTGGCAGGGACCCTATCGACTCAGCTATCAAGAGAGACTAAAAGTTTATGACAAGTCCCCCTACATATTCCTGTCGAATTCAGGATTCTGTTCATAGACTTGAAATAGACCCATCTCCACCATGATAGCTGATTCGTGAGTTTGCAACATGTGGTTATTTTAATGAACATATATCACAAGCACACGTGATTTTAATTAATGTAAATATCACCCACGAAATGCATTTAATACCGAATTCTATCTTGGGAAATATATATCCTCTTGGAATTCATTTTATGGTAACAACTTCTGGCCGGGTGGGGATTCGAACCACCACCTGTACGGCTAGAAACTATGCTTGGCAGGGACCCTATCGACTCAGCTATCAAGAGAGACTAAAAGTTTATGACAAGTCCCCCTACATATTCCTGTCGAATTCAGGATTCTGTTCATAGATTTGAAATAGACCCATCTCCACCATGATAGCTGATTCGTGAGTTTGCAACACGTGGTTATTTTAATGAACATATATCACAAGCACACGTGATTTTAATTAATGTAAATATCACCCACGAAATGCATTTAATACCGAATTCTATCTTGGGAAATATATATCCACTTGGAATTCATTTTATGGTAACAGATTCTGGCCGGGTGGTGATTCGACCCACCACCTGTACGGCTAGAAACTATGCTTGGCAGGGACCCTATCGACTCAGCTATCAAGAGAGACTAAAAGTTTATGACAAGTCCCCCTACATATTCCTGTCGAATTCAGGATTCTGTTCATAGACTTGAAATAGACCCATCTCCACCATGATAGCTGATTCGTGATTTTGCAACACGTGGTTATTTTAATGAACATATATCACAAGCACACGTGATTTTAATTAATGTAAATATCACCCACGAAATGCATTTAATACCGAATTCTATCTTGGGAAATATATATCCACTTGGAATTCATTTTATGGTAACAGCTTCTGGCCGGGTGGGGATTCGAACCACCACCTGTACGGCTAGAAACTATGCTTGGCAGGGACCCTATCGACTCAGCTATCAAGAGAGACTAAAAGTTTATGTCAAGTCCCCCTACATATTCCTGTCGAATTCAGGATTCTGTTCATAGACTTGAAATAGACCCATCTCCATGAGTCGATAGGGTCCCTGCCAAGCATAGTTTCTAGCCGTACAGGTGGTGGTTCGAATCACCACCCGGCCAGAAGCTGTTACCATAAAATGAATTCCAAGTGGATATATATTTCCCAAGATAGAATTCGGTATTAAATGCATTTCGTGGGTGATATTTACATTAATTAAAATCACGTGTGCTTGTGATATATGTTCATTAAAATAACCACGTGTTGCAAACTCACGAATCAGCTATCATGGTGGAGATGGGTCTATTTCAAGTCTATGAACAGAATCCTGAATTCGACAGGAATATGTAGGGGGACTTGTCATAAACTTTTAGTCTCTCTTGATAGCTGAGTCGATAGGGTCCCTGCCAAGCATAGTTTCTAGCCGTACAGGTGGTGGTTCGAATCACCACCCGGCCAGAAGCTGTTACCATAAAATGAATTCCAAGTGGATATATATTTCCCAAGATAGAATTCGGTATTAAATGCATTTCGTGGGTGATATTTACATTAATTAAAATCACGTGTGCTTGTGATATATGTTCATTAAAATAACCACGTGTTGCAAACTCACGAATCAGCTATCATGGTGGAGATGGGTCTATTTCAAGTCTATGAACAGAATCCTGAATTCGACAGGAATATGTAGGGGGACTTGTCATAAACTTTTAGTCTCTCTTGATAGCTGAGTCGATAGGGTCCCTGCCAAGCATAGTTTCTAGCCGTACAGGTGGTGGTTCGAATCACCACCCGGCCAGAAGCTGTTACCATAAAATGAATTCCAAGTGGATATATATTTCCCAAGATAGAATTCGGTATTAAATGCATTTCGTGGGTGATATTTACATTAATTAAAATCACGTGTGCTTGTGATATATGTTCATTAAAATTACCACGTGTTGCAAACTCACGAATCAGCTATCATGGTGGAGATGGGTCTATTTCAAGTCTATGAACAGAATCCTGAATTCGACAGGAATATGTAGGGAGACTTGTCATAAACTTTTAGTCTCTCTTGATAGCTGAGTCGATAGGGTCCCTGCCAAGCATAGTTTCTAGCCGTACAGGTGGTGGTTCGAATCACCACCCGGCCAGAATCTGTTACCATAAAATGAATTCCAAGTGGATATATATTTCCCAAGATAGAATTCGGTATTAAATGCATTTCGTGGGTGATATTTACATTAATTAAAATCACGTGTGCTTGTGATATATGTTCATTAAAATAACCACGTGTTGCAAACTCACGAATCAGCTATCATGGTGGAGATGGGTCTATTTCAAGTCTATGAACAGAATCCTGAATTCGACAGGAATATGTAGGGGGACTTGTCATAAACTTTTAGTCTCTCTTGATAGCTGAGTCGATAGGGTCCCTGCCAAGCATAGTTTCTAGCCGTACAGGTGGTGGTTCGAATCACCACCCGGCCAGAAGCTGTTACCATAAAATGAATTCCAAGTGGATATATATTTCCCAAGATAGAATTCGGTATTAAATGCATTTCGTGGGTGATATTTACATTAATTAAAATCACGTGTGCTTGTGATATATGTTCATTAAAATAACCACGTGTTGCAAACTCACGAATCAGCTATCATGGTGGAGATGGGTCTATTTCAAGTCTATGCACAGAATCCTGAATTCGACAGGAATATGTAGGGGGGACTTGTCATAAACTTTTAGTCTCTCTTGATAGCTGAGTCGATAGGGTCCCTGCCAAGCATAGTTTCTAGCCGTACAGGTGGTGGTTCGAATTACCACCCGGCCAGAAGCTGTTACCATAAAATGAATTCCAAGTGGATATATATTTCCCAAGATAGAATTCGGTATTAAATGCATTTCGTGGGTGATATTTACATATATATATATATATATATATATATATATATATATATATATATATATATATATATATATATATATATATATATATATATATATATATATATATATATATATATATATTATATATATGTACACATAAATACATATATATATATATATATATATATATATATATATATATATATATATATATATATATATATATATATATATATATATATATATATATATATATATATATATATATATATATATATATATATATATATATATATATGTATATATATATATATATATATATATATATATATATATATATATATATATATATATATATATATATATATATATATATGTAATAAATTAAATAGTTGTTATTACATGTTTAAAACACATGTCGTAATATGTCATTTTGGATGAAGATGCTAGCCGTGAGATTTGCTGTAGTCATGTAAAATCATAAACAGGATGCACTTTGCAGCCTCGGCAATGTAACATTTTTCTTAAACATCAACACCAATGCATCAGTGTGTGAAAGATTGTGACGTCACCGGATGCAGGTGTCTTCCGAGAAAGAATGTAACAGTTTCCATATTGTGTTTAAAATGCTACGTCAACTAAGCATACGATATCTGTGATATCGATAATTCAATCAGTTCATATCTATACTTCACCAGAATTGGTCATCCGACCAAACCAACTCCACTCCTATGATGGAGATGTTTAACTCTGTGGTTTTTAGAGAATAAATACTTTTAAAGCTAATAAGATGAACTTCGTTATCCAGCCTTAACATCTTAAACAACACATACTCAATGTGTGCTTATAAAAGTAGCACACTAATAAATGGTGGCAGCGGTAACACACCAATAAATGGTGGCAGCGGTAACACACCAATAAATGGTGGCAGCGGTAACACACCAATAAATGGTGACAGCGGTTAAACTCTACGAATCAGAGAAAGATCTTCAAGTAATTATAATAATAAACTCTAAGAATTAGAGGAAGATCTTCAGGACATCAAAATAAGCAATAAAACCAGAGAAAGATCTTCAAGAACTCAACGTTATCTACATGTATCTACAATTTTGACTAAGTAACATAGTCCATCGAATTATATAACATTTAATGAATGTTATAAATACAAACTGATGAACTGGATCTTCAATCAACATCCTAGGAAACCCAAGGACTGACGTTCAACGTTTACAAAACATATCCAGGAAGCACTACATTCAACGGAAACGCGAACGATACATCGCTAACAAAACATCAAGCGAGAGAGAGAGGATGTGTCGACATCACACAAGCTAAGTACAAATTTTTAAATTCATTCCAGTTTGGGCAGTGAAGTGTAGTTATCACGAGTCGTTAGTCGATTATTACTGGGGTGAGTGGTTTGCTAATCTTTTATTTCCTTTCATTAAAGGAAACTGTGTTCAACTCCGAATTCTCATCTAGAATTTTTTCTCTCTTTGTGCTATTTCCTTTTTCTTTCAGAAATTTACAGGAAATATCTTTGTGTTCAGTTTTCTTTCAGAAATTCTCGGGAAATGTCTTGGGATTAGTAACAATGTTTGGGGAATTTTATTATACATATGCATTTACGCAGTGGATGTCTGTATCCATATAGATATTTTGATAAAATTGCAAGGGGTCACAGAGATAGGAAAAGAAATACAACAGTCATGACTCCCCCTGTGAGCCCTACCCCTGGACCTAGTGGCGGAGGCCAGACTAATCCTCCTCCAATTGTGACGCTTGTAAATGCCAGGTCAGCAATCCTTCCTTTTCAGGGTCGATTCAATGGGTTCTTGCCACAAAATGTGGAGTCATGGATTTCTTCCGTCGATGCCCATTTAAATGCCAAACAAATCGTAGACCCTTTTGTACAATTACAAGAAGCTAAAAGCTTTATAGATTTTTCTAAGGGGGATGCGAGTGCATATTTAAGAGGTGTTTCATTATAAGAAGCAGTTACCTGGGATGATTTCAAATTAAGGTTACGTACGGTCTATGGGGGTGAAGAAGCCTTGGATGTAGTATTAACGTTAAGAAATACACTTAATCAAGCCACTATGAATAGGCTTAATGTTATTGAGAGAGCAGCTCTCATAGCTGATAGGCTTAATGAATATCAGGACATTTTCGGTAATTCCACTTGGGTTATTAGGGATAACATCTCCGTGAAAGATTTTTTACGATTAATGTATTTAACTTGCATGACACTTATGTTGCCTGAAGCTTTAGTGCGGTGTTTTGATAAAAAGTTAACGCCTGCAAGTACGGAATTGGATGTATATAAACAGATAAAGAAACACATGTCCAAGTGTCCAGATCTCGATCCCGTGTTAACTCAAGTTTTTGCAAAGAATGAAACAAAGCCACAAACAGTGAACGTAGTTAAAAGTCAAGTAGCGGGAATGACGTGTTATAATTGCAAACGTCAAGGTCACTTAAGCGCGGACTGCAGAACGAAATTCCGCTCGATTCATAATAGTTCAACTCATTCATACAATCAATGTTACTCGCGTAAGACACAACAGAATCCCAGAAATACGCAGTTAATTCCACAGTCAGTTTCATATGGAAATAAAAAGAAAAATCCTCATTTTAACAATAAGAAGAAACAACCAAATGTCAATGTAGTTCAAAGTCCAAAGCAAACAAACACTTCTTCGAATATCGCTGAGCCTGGGTCGTCAAACTAGACCTCACAAGGTCAGACTAATTTTCAGAATGTGCAGAGCAAAGCAAATAACACATAGTTAACTCCAGAGGGGAAGAGAGTGATGTTGGGTCAAGGTCATTCATGTCAACATCAATAGTATTGAATAATCAATTTAATTTTTTATTAGATAATAGTGAGACAATAGATTTTCCTATGAAACACACGGCCGAATTAAGTAAAACAGTGCATGCTCTCGTAGATTTGCAACGAATCCATACAACAATAAGCCAAAATGAGTTACGACCAACCTTATATGCTGTAAATCTAGAACACAAATCTTTTACGTTATTTTTTGACTCTGGTAGTCCACGTAATATCATGGATTTGAAGACACATCATGTGTTGTTTTCGAACTTTCCGATTGAAAAATCTGGAGTTAGACTCTCGGGTATAGGAAATAATCAATCAAATGTAATAAGCATAACTCATGTTCAGTTTAAAGTCGGTAAACGCACGTTTGCCGATACATTTGTTGTTGTACAAAACATTGATATGTATCCAGCTGTAATTATAGGATACCCATCTATGGGAAATCAAAACATTATCTTAGCCCCTGCCAAGCACGGCGTGTATATCAAAGGGAAATTCTATAAGTCTTCTAATACCTTAAAATCAGTTTTGGATAAAAAGGAGACGACAAATGTAACCATAACGTACGTTGAAGAACCAATAACCTGTCTCACTAATATAGAAATAATATACGCGACCCAGCAGAATTCTCGTTCACCCGTAATATCATCTTGCACGTAATCTATCGAGCCAAACGTACCTTCGAATTTAATAGTGCAAAAAAAAAAAAAAAACATTACCGTGATCTGAAATATTAATCCTTTATGACACTTTGAAAACTAACGGTTTGTCTGTCACACAAGCTATTTATACAGTAGGCTCACATCAACAATGTAATATTGAAGTCTGTAATCATTTAAATAACACTTTAGTAATTCACAAAAATCAACATATCTTGGATGTAGAAGTTTATAAACATCGTATTCTTACCGTTGCTCTGATCAATCACTCTCAATCAGTTGCGGATGAATCCCTTTTGCGGTCTATTAAAAATAAAATCAATAAAGACATTCAAGATGAAGAAATTCAGCAGAAAATTTTTGGACTTTTAACTAAATATCATGATGTTTTTTCCACTACGGATGGATCCTTAGGAAAAACAGATGTGATCGAGCATCAAGTAAGGTTAAAGGACAAGCAGAAAATTATCTATGTACCCTCGTACAGACTCCCTATGAAATTCCAGAAAGAAATAAATGATGAAGTAGGTAAAATGCTAGAAGAAGGAGTCATTAGGAAAACAAACAGCCCTTATAATTTTCCTTTAATAGTTGTACCGAAAAAAGATCGAACATCTGCGTCGACTTCCGTCGTCTAAACGAAGAGACAATCCCTGATCGATTCCCAGTGCCATTTACTGACGATATTTTGTCTTTGTTAGGTCAGAATAAATATTTTACCAGTTTGGACTTACTTAAAGGCTTTCACCAGATATCATTAGAAGAAGATAGTATCCCATACACAGCCTTCAGCACAGCCAGGGGACATTATGAATTTTTACGGATGCCTTCTGGTTTACGTTGTGCTCCTATAACATTTACAAGAATGATTAACATAGTGTTTGGAGACTTTTTAGGGGATATATTGCATGCCTATATGGATGATCTTTTAATCTTTTCCAACACCTTAGAAGAACATCTACGTAAGTTAGAACTAGTACTACAGAGATTAAGACAACATAACTTAAAGGTAAAGATTAGTAAGTGTGAATTTTTCAAAACAGGATTAGTATATTTGGGTTTCATGGTGTCAAGCCAAGGTCTTAAAGTAGTCCATGATAAGGTGTCGGCTATACGTAATTTTCCCATACCTACTAATGTCAAGGGAGTACAGCAATTTCTGGGTTGTAGTGGATATTACAGGCGTTTTATACGCAACTATTCAATAATAGCCGCTCCTTTAACTGATCTTACGAAGAAAGGCGTAGATTTCATATGGTCTGACCAACATCAACAGGCGTTTAATACCTTGAAAGATGAACTGTGTAGTTCTCCTATCTTAAAATTTCCTGACTTCGGTAAGGAATTCTTCATTGCAACAGACGCCTCAGACTTAGGAGTAGGAGGGGTATTGCTTCAGCAATATGATAAACAATTTTTTCCCGATAGCTATCTATTCTCGAAAATTGAGAACTTCCGAAAGTAAGTATGCAGTAATAGACAAGGAAGGTCTAGCTATTGTTAATTCACTAGTGCATTTTAAGTTCATAATTTACGGTTATCCCGTTAAGGTTCTTACTGACCATAAACCACTAACAGAGTTCTTTAAAGGCTTCAACCACAGCCCTAAACGAACTCGGTGGCATTTGATCATTCAAGATTTTGGCGCAAGAATCGGGTATTTACCTGGGAAAGCAAATATCATTGCGGATGCATTATCACGCAACCCCGTGTCATCTTGTACGGAGCCTTGAGCTGAATTAATAGATATATCAACATCCATGCCTATTGTTAAAACGATATCTGAAAAAGAATATTTAGGCTGGAGCGCTGAATTGTTACAGACTGAGCAAAGAAAAGATGAGAAAATAGAAACAATTATAAATGCTTTGAGAGGCAATCATAAGGAAAAGGGATATATGAAGTATAAGCAGCAGAATTATATAATCAAAGATAATATTCTGTGTAGGACTGTGACAAGGAAAACCCTCAATACACCACATGTAACTAACGACCAGGTAGTAGTACCAATCTCACTTATTTCCACTGTCCTGAATTGGTTGCATTCAAATCCATTACATGGACACCCGGGGTTCTCATTAATGTCACAGAAAGCCAAATCATTGTTTTATTGGCATTCGATGCTTACAGATATAAAAAGACACATAGCTAATTGTCGCACATGTCAGGAAAACAAAAGGCATACGAAAACACCTGTCAGCCTAGGGGCTTATCCTGTGCCCAATCAACCCTATGAAAGATTACATTTGGATTTGTTAACAGGATTTTACAAGTCAGACAGAGGAAATAAGCACCTCTTAGTAATTATAGATGCTTTAACTCGATATACAGAACTAATAGCGCTTAAAACTAAAAATGCAATTGAATGCGCTAGGAAGTTTTACCAGTGTTACATTTGTAAACATGGAATTCCACACATGATAATCTCAGACTCGGGTGGTGAATTTAATAATCACTTTCTTACCTCATTGTGTGAATTCCTCAGCATAAAGAAAATAAATACCATGATATATCACCCAGAGTCGAATGGGCTAGTGGAAAGAGCAAATAGGAACATTTTAAATATATTAAGAGTAACACTAGGGGGATCAGACCCCAACTGGGATATTGCAATACCTGCAGCACTGAGTACTCTGAATCATTCATATCATATATCAATTAAAATGTCACCGCATGAAGCATTGTATGTTACCCCAGTTAGAACGCCTTTCCATGTATTAACGCCTACAACTAATCTATCAAATCCTTTAAAAGAATGTATAAATGCAAGTATAAGTCGATATGATACCCTTCGAAAGAATTTAGAAGAATCACAAATCATAATGAAAAGGAATCATGATAAAATAGCGAAGCCAACTAAAACATATACCGTGGGTGATAACGTTTATATTCAAATCAATGTGCGTAAAGGACTCAATGTAAGGGAATTTCATGTTAGTAACGCCATCTATTGATTGGTTTTGAAGTTACCGTATTTGCGAAGTTTTTGTTTATGATTTTATCCTTGTATTTTCAGTTTCATAATAGACTTTGAAAGATAAATTTTGTATTTTCTTTAGTCACGTTATAATCACCTAGCCGTGCTGTAAGTGGATTAACTGTTTGTGTTTATATGGAATATTGTTATCAGTTTTGTGAAATGTGTTAATCTTTAAAAGTGTATCTAAAATAGTTTAAGTGCATATTTAATTAAGTCTTTACGAATTGTTATTAATCATAAGTGTAGTTAAATTTCACAAGGTATGTTCTTTCGTTTTCAGCTAGGGTAATCCTCGACCCTTGGGGAAACAGTGCACGACCTTAAGCAATCCCGAACCAAGAGATGCACTTTTTATAAATCCTCGAACTATAATCACAGGTTCCCGCTGTTACATCGAAGCATACGTTATATAGGTGACTCTGAATCCGAAATCGAAATTGGTGTTATTTAGCGTATGATAAATGTCAGAGACCCATGAACAGTGACTTGTGTTATGTTCTGTGTTGTAAGGGTTATTTTTCTCGAGCAATTGTTGAGGTATTTATTCGTAACAAGACCTTTGGTGATTTATTATTTTTGTAATGGATGTTAAAAGGGTGTCAGACAGATAAGTTAATTAATAATTTTATTGTTCATCATTTGTTTATTTTTTTATTTCAGTATTATATCTTTCAATTTCATAATCCATAGTGGTGTTAATAAATTATAAATTGTAATTAAACTTTGTTTCTAAATTTCTGTATTTGTTTTACCATACCTAATCACAAATAAGCAGTGCTATCTTTACCAGGGAAAAATGTCTAAGGAATTCCCTGACATTAAGTGGTGTGCTCACCAGGCTAATTTAAATATTTCCTTGTTAATAGTGGCCTGCGTTACTTTGTGATTGGTTTGGTGATAGTCATTTATTTTCTATTACAACACTTAACAGTGCAATTAATTGGGGTGGCGGAAATTTACTTTGAGTATGTGGGCATTTTAAGAATACGGCTGGAAGGTCGCAAGTGGGAGACTTCCGATAGTTAATGGAATGTAAACAGAGTTCTTGAAACAGTGCCCGGTAACATAGTTGTTACGTAAGAGTTCAGTTGACTCTAGAGATATACTGGTTTGACAATTTTAAAGTTATTGTTTTTACTTCATATTTATTGTTTTTAAATTTATTGTTGAATCTTGATGTTTGGTGATTGGTTACTGTTATTTAATGAAAGTGTGTGATTGTCCTTTATTCATAATAATTATTTCTAGTACAATTCAGTTCCCGCTTATTGTTATTGTGTAACAGGTATCTTTAATGTTTCTTAAATTAAGTTGTTTGTAGGCAATGGTTAAAAACTGGATAATTTGAAATGGAATTTTATAAATTCTGGAAGGATGAAGGTTTGTCCATGGGACTCTCGGATGAAGCTCTTTTGAACTTTATAGAGAAGAAAATCAAAGATAGTGATGAGCGTGATAGAAGACATGCTGAAAGAGAAGAAAGGGCTTTGATGATTAAATACGAAGAAAATGAAAAGCAGAGGGAAGAAAATGAAAAGCAGAGGGCACATGAACTTGAATTGACAAAGATCAGAGGAGCAACATCTAACCCTAGCCATGTAACAGTTGCTGTGGATACTGCTAGACCTCTTCCATTTTGTGATACTGATGATATCACCGCCTACCTAGTAAGATTTGAAAAGGTAGCAGTTTCTCTTAACTGGGAGCGGAACTCTTGGTCAGTTCAGTTGGCATCAGTTTTAAGAGGTAAGGCATTAGATATCTACACGTCGCTCTCAGATGATGTTACAAGTGACTATGCATCATTGAAGGAAGCTCTTTTGAAAGGATTCAAGAAGACTAGTGACTGGTACAGGACAGCGTTTAAAACTGCAAAAATGGATTCCAAGACCACATATGAACAATATTTGAATATATTATTTCGAAATTTTGATTTGTGGATAAATAGTCTTAGGATAACGAAAGACTACGAAGATTTGAGAAACATTATAGTCTGTGATCAGTTCATGTCTACTTTACCCAAGGAAATGCGTCTTTTTCTTAAGGAGCGTAAACCTAGAACTCCAGAGGATTATTCATCATTGGCAGACACATATGCTTCAGCACACAAATGTTATCCTAAAGATGAGCAGAAGTCCTTTAGGCATAATGCGAATTTATCTAGTTCCAGTGACAAGATCAGTGAGAGTGAGAAACCAGAGAAAACTAGTTCGTCCCGTCCTGGTAAGATTGCATGTTACGGTTGTGGTCAGAGTGGACATATTTCGAGAAACTGTCCTAACAAGGTACCCAAAAAGAAATCTGAATCTTCTCTTGAGATAGGACAAGTTCTGGATAACACTGGAGTATGTGGACCTATGGTATGTGGAACAGTGAATGGTGTTACAGTATCTACAATACTTAGAGATACAGGTTGTACAGGAGTAGTGGTATCAGAGGATTTGATTCCTGATCCTGGAACAAATTGTTCTTATTCTACTCTTATTGATTATTTGGGCAGGAAGGACAGATTCCCTATTGTCAAGATTTATTGGAAATGTAATCTCTTTACAGGTTGGGTTAATGCTGTTCGGGCTCCAATAAAGTACTGTACTGTCTTATTAGGCAATATTCCAGGTGTACAGGACCATAATTTGTTTCCTCTGAAAAATACGGATTCTTCCATAGACGTAAATGCCGTAACAAGAGCACAGGTAAAAAGGAGAAATATTGTTCACCCTCTTTCTTTACCAGAACCATTTGATATATCCATTGATCATGAATCTTTTCTTAGGGAACAGCAGAATCACGAAGCTTTGAAATATGCAAGAGAAATGAGTCAGTCTGGAGATGTCAAACGTTGCAAGAATGGTTTGCAGTACGAGTTCGTGATGAGAAATAGACTTCTCTACAGGAAAATACAGAAATGTAAAAAGCCTCAGTTACTGGGAAAGGAACAGTTGGTTGTACCAGTTAAATGCATAAAATTAGTTTTGCGCCTTGCACATGATATTCCGGTAAGTGGACATTTTTCTCATAGGAAAACCTTTAATAAGATTAATGAAATTTTCTGGTGGCAGGGTATGACGTCTGACATATATAAATATTGCAAATCTTGTGATGTATGCCAAAAATCTTCTCTTGTTGGAAAAGTAAAGAAGGCTCAGATGGTTAAATTACCAGTGATCTCTACGCCATTTTATAGAGTTGCTATTGACTTAGTGGGCCCGATTTCTCCTCCTCGTGAAGCAGGGCATAGATATATTCTGACTATGGTAGATTATGCTTCAAGCTTCCCGGAAGCAGTCGCTTTGAAGAACATAACATCTGAAGACATTGCAGAAGCCTTAATATCTATTTTTTCCAGAGTGGGAGTGCCGAAAGAAATTCTTTCTGACAGAGGACCACAATTTCGATCAGAACTTATGTTGCAAGTACACAAGTTATTAGGAGTGAAACCTCTTTTCAGTACCCCCTATCATCCTGCTGCCAATGGAAGAATAAAAAGGCAACACCAGATTTTAAAGAGTATATTGAAGAAAATATGTGAGTTAAAACATAATCAGTGGCATCGTTTCCTTCCAGCAGCACTGTTCGCCATGAGGGAAATTCCAAGTGATACAACAGGTTTCTCACCATTTGAAATTTTATATGGCCGTCAAGTGAGAGGTCCCTTGACAATATTGAAGGAACTATGGACAAATTCGGATATGTCTACAGGGGAAACTGATCTTTATTCTTTTGTTTTGGAACTACGTGAAAAGTTGTCCGATGTTTCTGATTTGGCTGTTCAAAACATGAATATATCTTCCAGTACATATAAGTCTTATTTTGATTTGAAGAGTAGTAAGCGCCGATTTAAAGCTGATGATGAAGTACTTTTGCTTATTCCAGAAAAACAAGGTAAATTGCAGTTCTCATGGAGAGGTCCATACAAGATAATTGATAAGCATGGTCCGGTTGACTACTGGGTAAACGTAGAAGGTAAGAAGAGACTGTATCATATCAATCTTATGAAGAAATATTACCGTAGAGAGAATGTTAATATGTTACATGTAGCAGATGAAGATATGACTGGAATGATAAACACTGTTCATGTTAACAAAGTTGCTGTTATTAATGCTGATGAGGATGATTATCTGAAAATTGAAACTGTGGATACCAATCAGAGTACATGCAACATAAACCCTAATCTTTCAGATGTACAGAAAGATGATCTTCGTAACTTATGTCAGAAGTACAAACATGTATTCTCAGATAAACCAGGTAAAACTTCTTTACAAGAGCATAATATTAAGATTAAGACCACTGAACCCTTTGTTCGTAAATATTATCCAATCCCAGCTCATTTAACTAAGGATTTCGATGACGAAGTACAAAGTTTGCTTGATCTTGGAATAATAGAGCAATCATCTTCTAATTATTCATCTCCTGCATTGCTCGTCAAAAAGAAAGAAGGTAACTACAGATTGGTTGTTGATTTTAGAACTTTAAATGCAATTACAGATTTTGATTGTGAGCCCATGCCAAGCTTTGAGCAAGATCTTCATAAGTTTGCAGATTTTATGTACATTACAGAACTTGATATCTGCAAAGCATATTATCAGATTCCTCTAACACCAGAAAGTCGCAAGTATACAGCCTTTTCAACTAATCTTGGACTAATGCAATATGTAAGATTACCTTTTGGCCTTAGCACAGCTTGTGCGACGTATATTAGATTAATGAGGCAAGTATTGAAAGGTCTTTCTTTCGTAGTTTGCTATTTTGATAATATCTTTATTGTATCCAAAGACTGGAAAATTCATATGGCAGATTTGGAAACAGTCATATTGTGACTGCAAGAAGCGGGATTAACTGCTAAACCAGGAAAGTGTTTCCTCGGTTATGAAGAGATACAATATTTAGGATATGTAATCAACAAAAGGGGTATTTTTCCTCAACAGGATAAAATTGGAGCTATTTTGGATATGCCTGCTCCCACTACCAAGAAACAGTTACGAAGCTTTATTGGATCTGTAAATTTTTATGGTAGATTTATTCCAAATTTGTCAGATAAACTAATTCATCTTACGAAGTTTTTGAAGAAGGGTAGTTCAGAAAAATTTAATTTTGATGAAGATGCACTGTGCAAATTTAATGAACTGAAATCTTGTTTAACTTCTCCTCCGATTCTTCAGGTGCCTGATCTAAATAACATTTTCTTTTTAAGAACGGATGCATCGTCTACAGGTCTAGGAGCAGTTTTGCTGCAGTATATAGACGGTGAACCTTATCCAGTAGCATTCGCAAGCAAGAAACTTCTTCCCCCCGAGACTCGATATGCAGCTATCGAGCGAGAATGCTTGGCCATAGTATGGGGAATAAAGAAGTTTGAGTACCACTTAATGGGGAGAAAATTCCTCTTAGAAAGTGATAATAAGCCATTCATGTATTTAGAGACTTCAAAGTCTAGTAATGATAAACTAATGCGTTGGTCTTTGGCATTACAAGTTTATTCTTTCTTTGTTGTTCATGTGAAGGGTACCAATAATATATTTGCTGATTTGTTAAGTAGAGTTTAGGGGGTTTTGTCTTTTCTATGAAATTCCATGTTATTTACCTTTTATATATAAAAGACTTAATGGGGGGTTTTGTAAGGGAATTTCATGTTAGTAACGCCATCTATTGATTGGTTTTGAAGTTACCGTATTTGCGAAGTTTCTGTTTATGATTTTATCCTTGTATTTTCAGTTTCATAATAGACTTTGAAAGATAAATTTTGTATTTTCTTTAGTCACGTTATAATCACCTAGCCGTGCAGTAAGTGGATTAACTGTTTGTGTTTATATTAGAATTTTTTCGCGTTACGAAGTATAGCGAAAAATAGTTGTCCTAACGACATGTAAGCAGATCTTAAGTGTCTTGTTACTTAAGTTCAGTTGTTATGTAGGCAGTGGCCAATGAGAATTTAGTGTTGGGTGAAACGTATTCAATGTTTGAAGAGGTATTTAGTAAGTGGTCACTTTCTAGCGCACGCTAGCCCGAGCAAGTCGAATTTATTATCCAGGACGCCAGGCAGGGTCAAATACAGCTTCAGATGTGAATAGTGTTTTCACGCTAGCAATCAGAATGCTGAAACCGTTTCAAGAAGTGATGGACAATCTATTATCCGATTTCCAGCAGAATATTCAACAAGTATCTGCACCTCATTAAAGTATGATGGAAAACCATTTGAATGAGCATCGCGTTATTTTGAGGAAACTGATACGAAAATGTTAGCATTAGATGCAATTGTTTATCAACTTGGAGGACAAGGAACATCTAAAACTGCTGCAGAAACGAGTTAGTACGCAAAGAGCAGCATCGCCGAAAGTGTCAAGCTAGTTAAAGATCGAGGGAAAGTGTAGATTCATATCAACTTTGATGGAAGAGGTCTAGAGCTCAATAAAGGCCGAGAGTTGACATTGGAGCCGGGAACGTACCAAGAAAGACGTCAAAAAGATAAGTGAAAATATAGCTGTTTTTATTTTGTATACTTAGCAGTTGGTACAAGGAAATTGGAACATTGTGTTTATTTTATTTTATTGTTTTTAATCGCCTGTTGGTTGTTGTTATTCACAATACATTGAACAGAATTAGATTGGGATAGTCATTGACATCTAAAAGGTCGATCATAAAATTCCATTTCAAAACCGTTACTGTGGTTGTTGGATTGGGTAACAATAGGTCAGAAAGGGACGAATCAGAGTTTATTAAAAGAGAATGGGTGACACTGGTATCAGAAAAACTAAGAAATAATTCCTTTGACGGTGACCAAGAATGGAAATGGTAAGCAAAGGCTGGTTTTTTATTACAAACTTTTTAAGGATTTAATCAGTCTACAGTCTGCTTATCGCATAGAAATCTATTAAAACGTTGCCAATATCTTTCTCATTAGGGAAAAATGTAAAAAGTTTTTATAATGGATTATCTTTAGATATTTTTGAAAGCGGCGGTACATCTTTACTAAAGTTCTTAAGTCTGTTAGATATTGGAGATCTGAGGAAGTGAAGATTGAAGTATTTTTAGATGATGGCATAGCTGCGGATGGTTGTTTTGAAGGGGCATCGGATGCTAGTTATTTACTTTTAAAAGCTTCAAGATTTGGATTTATTTACAAGAAAGTATAATTGGTTTTCAGACTCTAAATTGTATTTGGAAAGGTTTACAGAGGACGAATACTGAAGGCAATTTTTGTAACTACAGTATTAGGATAAACTATGTCGTTAAAGATCTTGTTTAGATGCCAAGCCTTCTGAATTAACAAAAACGTTATTTTAACGAATATATTTTGGACAGAATTGTCTGTTACGTAATTTCCACGAAATTTGTCGTGAGAAGTATTGTTAAAATGTAAACGATAAAGTATTTCTGTATTTTTACATATTGAGCAAAGCTAGTTGAGAACTTAATGAAGAAATATCAGATGCTCTGGTCGAGATCACGTTTTGACGCAGAAATTCATTCTTTTTATTTTGGTCGTTACTTTAACTATATACTTGCATCAGACTTATTTAACCTATTACTTCATTGTGACGCCTAAGTTGTAGGCAGTTTAATCACTATATTGTGACGCCGATAATGTAGGCAGTTTATCACTATATTGTGACGCCTATAATCTAGGCAGTTTACACTATATTGTGACGCCTAAGGTGTAGGCAGTTTATCACTATATTGTGACGCCTAAGATGTAGGCAGTTTATCACTATATCGTGACGCCTCAGATGTACTGTAGCAGCTTAGGACTATATTGTGACGCCTCAGATGTAGGCAGTTTAGCACTATTGTGACGCCTCAGAGGTAGGCAGTTTAGCACTATATTATGACGCCTCAGATGTAGGCAGTTTATCACTCTATTGTGACGCCTAAGATGTAGTCAGTTAATTACTATATTGTGACGCATCAGATGTAGGCAATTTATCACATTGCGAAGCCTCGGATGTAGGCAATCTTATCAATATATTGCAACGCCTCATAGGAAATTTACCGCTATATTGCGACGCTTCAGACATAGGAAATTTACCGCTATATTGTGACTCCTCAGATTTAATAGTTATATTGTGACGCCTCTGGTGTTGGGAAATTTATATGTTGTGACACCTTAGTAGTAGGTTTGGAGTAATTCTGAAGTTTTTAGCGATGAATACAGCGCATTTTTTTTTATCATGAAAAGAGTGGTTGGATAACTGGACAGCAAATGAATCTTTAAAATTAAACATGAAGGAGCAGGAGGCAGTCGACAGAATTATGTAAAGTACTTTGGCAATGTTTGAATGTTGTTTCAGATAAAAGATTTTCGATTTTAATGCAAGTAGGTAGCAAAAAGCCAGATTTGGAAATCATAGAAAACAAAGAATTTAAACTTGTACTGAATACACTGTTCAGGTCATCAATGTATGTAAGCCCAGAAAGAGTACAAAAGAGTGGATATTTTGAAGTGTTGTAAACTAACATGGATGAATGGTCAATTCTTGCTTACATTTTTCAGAGTTATGGACTTGTGAGAGTTATTCATTCTTTAGACTGTTTTGCTACTTTTAAAAATATGTTGAGGTTTTTAATCTCTAATATTGGTGTCCCGGTACAGAGGGAATTGATGCTTTAACTTGAGGTTTGGTGCTTTATACCAAAAGTTATTAATAAAATGGAGGTAAAAATTCTTAAGTAGAATATTCCAGAGTGAAAGTCCTCTCCATCTTGACTGTTGATATTAACGAGGGAAGCTTTATTGTTAAATTTTGAGTGTTTACGTATCAAAAGGTTATTACACACGACAAAGAGGGAAATTTTTCGCTGAAATTTAACTTTGATATAGAAGGTAAAGGTTTTTGAAATTATAAGTATATATGTACAATGTTTTATTTTTGGAATCTGCTTTCCAGGATCGTGAATACAATGAAATGCCAGCAGTCTTCTTTAACGGTGGCATCTAATTTGGACAGGAAATTGGGGGACCTCAGTTGTCATGAGCATATTCTATCATCGATGAATGACAGCACCGACAAGGCCTACCAACTTGTCTTTCAACAAAGAGAAGCTTACAATAATGGTCACGAGCAAAGCGAAATGCCATTGTATGTTGCTTTATTTATGACGCTTTTATTAGGTTCCGGCGCTTTAGTAATCTCCAGTGATCAGGCTATTTATGCCATAACGTACATGCATGAAATGAGGGGTTACATAGATCCAACGGAAAATTCACTTGTTAAATCTTTGCAAGCACCTGTGAAACATTAAGCTGGTAGTTCGGTGCATACAAAGGATCTTTTTGATAATATGGTGTTGCAGAATCCGTGCGGATTATATTTTCCTATATTGAAAAACTTATTTATTATTTTGATAGATCATTAAGGTTTTCTTATAAGATTTGGGGAATTAAGTTTATTGTAATTTGAAGATTTCTTAGTTGAACAGAAAAAGAAAAAAAAAATTAAAAATCACCAATACTGTGAAGTTTTTGATATCGGAAGTTGTCACAAATGCTTTTCCATATTTGATGTATTTTGCTTGATACAGAGGAAGCTGGAATGATTTTGTCCTTTGATCGATTTCTCTTTAAGAAGTTTTTTAAAAGCTCCTGTAATGTAACCAAACAGAATTTTTTTGTTAAAACTGTGGCTACAAGTTCAAACATCGCAAACGATAACGTCAATGATAGGTGTCTTCATAGACATGAGTGTTGGTAGTCTGTTTCAAGTAAACATGTTTGTCAAAGGCTTCAAAAAGAGGTTAAATGTGTGAATCATTCAATCGGAACATTTATTTCTCTCTCTCCATTTCTTTCCTTCTCTCCCTTTCTTTGGTATTATCTAGGGTCAACCGGCACGGTGCGCTATAATGCAATTTAATGTTTTATTATGTTTATACCTGTAGTGTAGAGAATGCGGAGTGAAGTGAGGACTAGAATTTTTTCGCGTTACGAAGTATAGCGAAAAATAGTTGTCCTAACGACATGTAAGCAGATCTTAAGTGTCTTGTTACTTAAGTTCAGTTGTTATGTAGGCAGTGGCCAATGAGAATTTAGTGTTGGGTGAAACGTATTCAATGTTTGAAGAGGTATTTAGTAAGTGGTCACTTTCTAGCGCACGCTAGCCCGAGCAAGTCGAATTTATTATTAATATTATCATTATTATTTATTAGTAGTACAAGAGTGAGGTTCCACCACTCAAATTTGAGTTACTCTGCATTATTGCCGTGGATACACAGGTTTCCATAGTTTTTTCAAAACTTGAGATTTTGTTTTTTATCTATGGTTTTTCCTGGGCGGCAGAGGAGGCTTATATGTTAATTTGAAAGTTTGTTCATTTTGTTTTAAATATGCACTGCTATATCAGTACAGAAGTTTGTAGAAGTTATTAGAATGTGATGTTATATATAAATTGTTTTCAAAAGTATGATTCATTGGAAAAATAAACCTGGCGTCAACCGGCACGGTGCGCTATAATGCAATTTAATGTTTTATTATGTTTATACCTGTAGTGTAGAGAATGCGGAGTGAAGTGAGGACGGAATATTGTTATCAGTTTTGTGAAATGTGTTAATCTTTAAAATTTGTCTTTAAAAGTGTATCTAAAATGGTTTAAGTGCATATTTAATTAAGTCTTTACGAATTGTTATTAATCATAAGTGTAGTTAAATTTCACAAGGTATGTTCTTTCGTTTTCAGCTAGGGTAATCCTCGACCCTTGGGGAAACAGTGCACGACCTTAAGCAATCCCGAACCAAGAGATGCACTTTTTATAAATCCTCGAACTATAATCACAGGTTCCCGCTGTTACATCGAAGCATACGTTATATAGGTGACTCTGAATCCGAAATCGAAATTGGTGTTATTTAGCGTATGATAAATGTCAGAGACCCATGAACAGTGACTTGTGTTATGTTCTGTGTTGTAAGGGTTATTTTTCTCGAGCAATTGTTGAGGTATTTATTCGTAACAAGACCTTTGGTGATTTATTATTTTTGTAATGGATGTTAAAAGGGTGTCAGACAGATAAGTTAATTAATAATTTTATTGTTCATCATTTGTTTATTTCTTTATTTCAGTATTATATCTTTCAATTTCATAATCCATAGTGGTGTTAATAAATTATAAATTGTAATTAAACTTTGTTTCTAAATTTCTGTATTTGTTTTACCATACCTAATCACAAATAAGCAGTGCTATCTTTACCAGGGAAAAATGTCTAAGGAATTCCCTGACACTCAATTATAAACTAACACCTAAGTTTGAAGGCCCATTTAACATTCTGGAAACATTAACGGCCAATAGGTTTAGAGTTCAAAACGTATCCCAACCCACGGATGAGAGAATAGTACCATTGGCTCACATAAGAAATTAAAAAAAAAAGAAAAAAGGAAAGAAGTGAGGGAAATTTTTTTTTTATTATATGTGATTAAAAGTTTTCTTCTTAATACAGGAGTAATTACATATATTTTTCTCGTTACAGGTTTCCAAGATGAATTTTTTGTTGTTGGGAGTGATATTGTTCGCTCGGACATTTTTCTCGTGTGGGATGAGCTCTAAAACTAAAAGTATAAATTTAAAATATGGCACTATAGTTGAAAGACAAGAAGACGTTTTTATTACATCGAGCAACGTAGTTGTAGAAGTGAATATACAAGCAATTTTTTTCAAGAGAATGATGTCACTAGCTTAAGAACCGCCATTTCAAGGTTTTCTGCCTCATTGGATGAGTTGCATAGAAGACATTTTCATTTGACTACAGAGAGTTTGCTTGGATCAACATTAAAAGTTGCAGAGATGCTATCTGATGACTTGAAAAATAAGACTTACGAGACAAGATTTTTGGCTTATGACCTTTTGATGTGGACTGTAGGACACAAACATAAAGAAAGACGAAATCCGTTTATTTATGCTGCATTAAACATCTTTGGGTCTATTGCAAGTTTAGGTTTAGGAATTTCCAATCGTCTTAAAATTAGTAATCAAAATAAGAAAATTTAGTTCTTGACTCTTGAAGATGAATTGATTATGTCAGAACTAAGGAATCAGTTAGCTTCAATCAATCAAATTATGGATTTAGTAAATGAACATTCAAATAATATCATTCAGATTATGGAAGTACAGGATTTGTTGGCAACGTTAACGTATTATGATTGAAAGATAGATC
>NC_090767.1:49463871-49466371 GCF_036898095.1 Palaemon carinicauda
AAAAAAATCTCTGCGAAATACAAAAAAAAGTAAATAAAAATAAGTTGTACGAAACCCAATAAATGGAAATAATAATTTGTACAAAAGTCTTCAAAGTCTACATCACCCAATAGTTCAAAAAGATCAGGAAGTTTCCGGAAATCATTGGGCAATGATACAATTGAATTCCTTCGTTATAAATGCATACATTATATATATATATATATATATATATATATATATATATATATATATATATATATATATATATATATATATTTATATATATATATATATATATATATATATATATATATATATATATATATATATATATATATATATATATATATATATATATATATATATATATATATATATACACACACACACACACACACACACACATATATATATATATATATATATATATATATATATATATATATATATATATATACAATATAATTATATGTCTATTTATATATATATATATATATATATATATATATATATATATATATATATATATATATATATATATATATCTAATGTTTATATATATTCATATCTATATATACAGACCTAAATATATATATATATATATATATATATATATATATATATATATATATATATATATATATATATATATATATATATATGTTTTTTCAAAAAGGCCCATAAAAGAAACACAGGAAATATGATTAAATCACACTATATTTCGGTCAATAAACATCGACCCTCTTCAGGATGTGAAGTAAAAGTGAGGATTACAGTGGAGAGTGACGGTTTATATATGAAAGCAAAAGGGTGTGTTCAATTGTTCTATAGTTGTTATAATTGCTGGAAGGATTAGCCAAATTTAATTACATCCAGGTGCGTCTTCTTATTGTTGAGCCGGTCGGAGGAAGTCTTGACCTCTGATGCATGTCTGGTGGTCGGTCTCCGTGGATTATCTTCTTAATGATAGGGTTGAGAAGAGTATTGTCCACTGTGTCAGCTTTCCATTGGCCCCCAGATAGGTTCATTGTGTTTGATTGATTTATGATGGCAGATTCCAGGATTTTCCTTCTGTACGGACAGGTACTCTTAAAAAGCAAAGACGACTCACTCCAGTTAATCTGGTGCCCTAAATCCCTAAGCAGTAAGTACAGTTTATCTTTGTAATCTTGTTTGTTTAGTATAACCAAGGCGCTAGACTTATCAGCTTTCGTGAAATGAAGTTCGTCATTATTTTTCAGCTTCTTGTAAACTTTTAGGAATCTTAATGGTACATTTGAATAGACCAATTAGACCAATTATCAGTTCTGTTGGGTCATGTACTTATAGGCTTTCAAAATGGCTGGTTAAGATTCTTTCACCTTTAGTAGGAAGCATTTCGAATTCCAATATCAAACATAATGTAGATCTGATAGAAAAACTAAATAGCGCAACTATTAATTTTAAGTTTAAAATGATTAGTTTTGATGTTGTATCTCTGTTTACAAAAGTACCTATAAATGACTTGCTTGAATATTTAGCTGATTTTTTAGACAATTATGATTTACCCTTGTCAACTCATAATGTTTTAGAGCTGGTTAAACTTTGCATTTGTGATTCTGTTTTTACTTTTGATGACAAATTCTATACACAAAAGTTTGGTATGGCAATGGGAAATCCTCTTTCACCTGTTTTAAGTAATTTATATATGGAGGTTTTTGAAACAAGATTTTTACCTAATATTTTGCCTTGTGGTGTTCTGTGGTATAGGTATGTTGATGATATTTTTTGCATATGGCCTCTAACCGAAAATGTAAATGCATTTCTCTTTGAACTGAACAATTTGGTACCTTCCATTAATTTTACTTGTGAAGAAGAACGTGATGGTTTTCTTTCATTTTTGGATGTAAATGTTCACCGTACTCTAAATGGCTTCAAATATTCAGTGTATAGAAAACCTACTAACGTAAATTCATATATTCACTATTATTCCAACCATAGTAATCAAGTTAAGAAGGCTACTTTTTCCTCTATGTTTTTAAGAGCCTTACGTATCTGCAGCCCGGAATTTCTTCAGGAAGAGTTTGAAAATATCTTCAACATATCAGAAAAATTGAGATACCCTAAATATTTTATTGAATGTGCTTTACAAAAAGCACAAAGAACTTTTTATTCTACAACTCCGAGAATGTCTTTTAATAATCATAATGTGCTCGTTTTACCATATAATGATCTCTTACGGAGGGTTCCGAGTTTTTGCAAGAATTTTAATATCAATGTTGTTTTTAAATTTTCAAATACACTGAAAAGTATACTAATAAGGAATTCTCCCAAAGTTTCTCAGGGCTGCATTTACGGGGTTCCTTGCATGAACTGCAATTGTTTTTATCTCGGACAATCTGGGAAGGGCCTGGACACCAGAATTAAACAACATAAATATAGTGTGATAACGGGACAAATCTCGAATGCTTTGTTTTTACATATTAATAATTTTAATCACATGATTCATTGGGAAGGGGCAAAAATTGTTTTATATTGT
>NC_090767.1:49471635-49476635 GCF_036898095.1 Palaemon carinicauda
TTCTTAAGCCCTTCAAACTATTTGGATTTTAACGACGTAGTTTTTTTGTTTTTTTTTCATGGATAAGGATTTTGTATGTGGAAAGGGGGGGAGGAAGAGAAGAGAGAGAGAGAGAGAAGAGAAGAGAGACAGAGGATATATATATATATATATATATATATATATATATATATATATATATATCTCCCAAATATATATATGTACCATGATATATATATATATATATATATATATATATATATATATATTTTCCTCTTCAAACTATTTAACGACGTAGTTTTTTTGTTTTTTTTTATTTCAAAGGTGTGTAAAGAAACAGTGAATGTTGGAAATGAAAGTCATACACAGTATATATATATATATATATATATATATATATATATATATATACATATATATATATATATATATATATATATATATATATATATATATATATATATATATATATATATATTTGGATTTTAACGACGTAGTTTGAAGTTTCTTTATTTGAAAGGTGTGTAAAGAAACAGGGAATGTTGGAATTGAAAGTCATACACAGTATATATATATATATATATATATATATATATATATATATATATATATATATATATATATATATATATATATATATATATATATATATATATATATACATATATATATATGTATATACATATACATAATATATATGTATATATATACATATATATATATATATATATATATATATATATATATATATATATATGTATATATTTATATATATATATATATATATATATATATATATATATATATATATATATATGTGTGTGTGTGTGTATATATATGTATATATATTATGTATATATATATATATATATATATATATATATATATATATATATATATATATACATATATATATATATTATGTATATATATATATATATATATATATATATATATATATAATATATATATATATATATATATATTATATATATATATATATATATATATATATATATATATATATATATATATATATATTATGTATATATATATATATATATATATATATATATATATATATATATATATATATATATATATATATATATATATATATATATATATAATTGTAAACACACCAAATTAGAAAATAAACTTATTTATGAAAATATTATATAAAAATAGTCTACAATAAAACTTTCTTCATTACTCTACCTTGAATTCTGACTATTGAGGCAGAAGAGAAACTGACCTGAAATTAAAGGAAAAGTTTTTGTATCAGAATAACATATCAGTCATTAAATGATGTTCAGTTGAGTTACCTTATATGAGGTCAGGTCATTATAAATAATAATAATAATAATAATAATAATATTATTATTATTATTATTATTATTATTATTATTATTATTATTATTATTATTATTATTATTATTATTATCATTATTATCAGAAACATCACTTAGTTTCCATTAACATATTTCGCCTATTTCCACTCACCCTTCATTGTCTTTTATTCTTCTCCCTTTTTTTATCCAATTATTTCTTTTCTCTCCTTCTCTAATTACCTTTCGTATCTTCCTTTATTCTTCTTTCTTTTTTTATTCGCAGAAATCGTTCATAATTGAAGGGATGATAATTATGAGAATTATAATTATCTGTCTCTGGAAGAAAAAAGAAAAGTGTACACTCTCTCTCTCTCTCTTTGAGTAACTCAGTGATACCAACCACGTAATACGTTAAGGAGAAAAAGTTCTTGACATCAACTGGGTGTTTACAGCAAATTCTAATCATATAAAGTTGAATCAAGTTGGACAAATTTCCTCAAGTATAGAAAAAAAAGAAGAAATTGTATAGAGAAAAGATTTTAAAGCTGAGAGCAGCTGTGATATTAGAAGGGTTGTGGCTGTAGAGACTTCAATGAAACAGGTAATTCATATTCTTCAAATAATGCCTCAGCTGTGAGTTTATCCAGCAATAGACTATATATAATCATCTCCATACTACCTGTGTCTCCTCGAGGAGAGCTTGTGTTCGGATCCAACTGACTGTATATCACAGACGGGAACGTTTCAATGTGACACCTGATCATCTCGCTTTGGACACACAACGATTGGACTCCAGGACTCTTCACTGATGAGTCCAGATATTGTCTGGACTTCACTGACAGGAGGAAACGGGTGTGGGGGAGAGGACTTGGATGGTTTAACGATGTCAACACCAGTGAATTGTTAAGGGGGGGGGGGATCAATTATAGGGGAAGGATAAGCAGAAACGGAAGATAGGATATGCATGTTATGAGGAAAGGCAGTAAGAAGGGCGTTCTCTATAGGGATGACAACCTTGGTGTGTAGGACAGATCTTACTCTGATCCTGTTGGTTCTTGCTTCATTTTGATGGACGATAACGCTTATCTCCAATCGTGTTAGGGAGTTGAATCTTTTCCTAGATAAGGAGACAATTTTCTGAATGGAATTGACCTGGTCGTTTGCTAGACATAGACCCTATTGAGCATGTGTGGATCATGTTGCAGGTTGCCATATCCGGTCGTGAAGTTCAGAGCACGTCTCTTGTAGAGCTTGTAAATGACCTCGTGCAAGAAAGGAACAACATTCCCATTGCAATTCATCCGGGTTCTCACTGACAACATGACAAGACGTTGCCACAGTGTCATCCAAGCAATAGAAGGACAAACCTTCTGTTAACCTTAACTTTGGTGCTGGAGAAACTGAAAGACAAAAACTGCCTCTTTAGTTTATCTTTTTTGTTAATCTCCTTTACATAGAAATGCAATTTTCTCTTCAATGAAATTGTCAACAATCAATAAAAACAGTTAAACTTTCAATTTATTTATTTTGTTTTTGAACAATTACGGTTGATTTACTGTTCTCAGAACACGTGATTCCCATCAGATTGTGAGGAGTATTTATGTAGATGTATATAAATGATTTTCCTGTATATTTTGGTCAAGATCAAAACAAGATGAAGTTTTCCCCTTTTGCAACAATTTGCAAAATGCAATTTCATGTAAACAGAAATGACAGATATAGGTGGATATATTTTGCAACAAATATTAAATCAAAGATCAAAGGAGGTCTTAGTAACCAACCCAGCTTCGACATCAGAGGAAGTAACTTGTATACATTCACTTTCTGAATGGGGAAAACTTAATTTGGCGAAAGGGTTTTTGTAACATCATGATCAGCAAAACTGTACATACTAGTAAAAACTACCCATACTAGGTTGGTTTGCTGTGAGCGATCAAACAATATCTCCCACCATCACCACTCTGCATAGGGTAGTCTGGTTATGCAAACTGGCCAACCTCAGACATGTCCAAGACAAGTCTTAATCATTTGTCCTGCAGTGGTGGTGGAATCTTCTAATATCTGATTCATGTATAATTTATTTATCTCTCTCTCTCTCTCTCTCTCTCTCTCTCTCTCTCTCTCTCTCTCTCTCTCTCTCTCTCTCTCTCTCAACAGGGTCTTTCAGTTGGAGCATATGGAATTAAATGGTTTCCAGTAGGACGTTTGAAAGTTGCTACTTTCAGAGTGTTTACTCATAAAAGAACTGCTTCCATTGGTATAATTTCTATTAGAGAGAGAGAGAGAGAGAGAGAGAGAGAGAGAGAGAGAGAGAGAGAGAGAGAGAGAGAGGAGAGAGAGAGAGAGAGAGAACTTGACCTGACCTCAATCTAAGCATCCATTAGAGAAAGCTATTGGTGTTGTCTCTGAGTCATTTGTCTTCTTCAGGGAAGTTTGTTACTGATATTATCATCACCATTGTTGTTGTTGTTGTTGTTGTTGAAGAGAGAGAGTGATGAATCTCCTTGTCATCTAAAGTGGAAGTTTCCTTAGAGAAGTGAAAACATGAAATCTGTGTCATGTGAGACTTCCAACACTTTATCAACTTCTAAAAGTAATTCCAAAAAGTGACAAAAGACTTAAGAAGTCTCTCTCTCCAACAGCATCTCTCCAGGGCTGCTGCCTCCCTCAGTTGACCAACGACCAAGAACTCAATGTGATGAGGATTGTTGAGGAATCTTAGTAGACAATGTTACTAATTCCTCATGGAAGTCTTCTATCCTCTTTGATGTCTTCATTCCTATTGGAAGTCTTCATTCCTCTTGAAAGTCTTCTTTTCTCTTGGAAGTCTTCTTTCTTCTTGGAATCATCTTTCCCCTTGGAAGTCTTCTATCCTCTTGGAAGTTTTCTTTCCTCTTGGAAGTCTTCTCTATTTTTGGAAGTCTTCTTTCCACTTAGAAGTCTTCTTTCCACTTGGAAGTCTTCTTCTTTTTTTAGATTTCTTCTTTCCTCTTGGAAGTCTTCTTTCCTCTCGGAAGTCTTCTTTCCCCTTGGAAGTCTTCTTTCCTCTTGGCAGTCTTCTTTCCTCTTGGGAATCTTCTTTCCACTTGGAAGTCTTCTTCCCTCTGGATAGTCTTCTTTCCCCTTGGAAGTCTTCTTTTCCAAGGGAACTTTTCTTTCCCCTTGGAACTCTTCTTTCCTCTTGGAAGTCTCCTTTCCTTTGGGAAGTCTCATTTCCCCTTGGAAGTCTTCTTTCCACTTGGATGTATTCTTTCCTCTTTGAAGTCTTCTTTCCCCTTGGAAGTCTTTTTTCCTCATGGAAGTCTTCTTTTATCTTGGAAGTCTTCTTCCTTTTTAGGAGTCTTCTTTCCCCTTGGAAGTCTTCTTTCCTCTGGGAAGTCTACTTTCCTCTGGGAAGTCTCATTTTCCCTTGGAAGTGTTCTTTCCCCTCGGAAGTCTTCTTTCCCCTTGGAAGTCTTCTTTCCCCTTGGAAGTCTTCTTTCCTCTGGGAAGTCTTCTTTCTTTTTAGATGTCTTCTTTCCCCTTGGAAGTCTTTTTTCCTCTTGGAAGTCTTCTTTTACCTTGGAAGTCTTCTTCCTTTTTAGATGTCTCCTTTCTCCTTGGAAGTCTTCTTTCCCCTTGGAAGTCTTCTTTCCTCTGGGAAGTCATTTTTCCCCTTGGAAGTCTTCTATCCACTTTAAAGTCTTCTTT
>NC_090767.1:49481635-49496635 GCF_036898095.1 Palaemon carinicauda
CTGGATCCTTGGGAGGGATACAGATGTAGGAGGGGGGGGGGTGTCAGAGGAGCCTATAGATCTACCTTCTAAGTCATCAGGAGCCATTGCCTGGTTCGCCCTTGTCCTAGTTTGGGTGGAGAGGCGGATTGAGGGATGATTATATGTCTCTAAGGCTTTGTCACTGTCACTTGCCTTTGTCTCGTTTTAAAGAGAGAGAGAGAGAGAGAGAGAGAGAGAGAGAGAGAGAGAGAGAGAGAGAGAGAGAGAGAGAGAGAGAGAGAGAGAGAGAGTAATAATAATAATAATAATTCTTTATTTCCAATATTTACATTGGGTATTCATAAAATATAAAGCTACAATTATTAAAATCATCTTACAAATAGTTCAAATATTTGTTATTTTAGACATACAAAAGTTGTTTTAGGGATCAACAAATCGGCTAAAACTTTGTAATTGAAATAATTCATCAGTAATAAAAGAATATCATAAAATCAGAAAGTATTTACTTAGAATATAGTGAGTAAAAATTACTCTTGCCGAATATTGAAATACATTGTCATAGACCACATAAGTTGTGATAAAAACAAGTCATGTACAAATAGTATTAAAATAACGCATAATAATCAAATAAGCATACTATATTATAAGGAAATCTTAATTTGTAAATGAAAGCTATCTTATCCATAAATATTATCTAAAACTAATTCCAACATCTATGAAAGTACAGTAGTGCCTTCAAAAGCACTTTTAATAAGGCAATTAAGCATAACGTTCTTACATCAATCGGGACCATTTAAAATTAGTTTCTTTAAGTGTACATTAAAAGCAGCGAGAGAGGATTTTTGTTTAATTGTGCCAGGTACTTTATTGTATAATGCTGGGCCTTGAACTCTAAACTGGCGGGAGCCTATCTCTGTTTTCGCCCTTTCTACATACAGATTTTCCTGCTGTCGAGTAGAAACCCCATTAACTGCTTGTACTGTTGGAAAATCGTATAACCATTCAAGAGTTATTTTCCGTATTGTTTTGAATACCAAATTACAGACATCTATGGTATATTTGTCTTTTATCTTTAACCATTCTAATTTTTTGAGGTAAGGGGATATGTGGTCATGTTTTTTAACATTATCAACAGCCACTCGGGCGGCAAAGTTTTGAAGTTTTTGAACCCTTTTCATTTGTGTAGATCCAGTTACTCCCCAAATTCTTAAACAGTAGTTGATTATACTCATAGCCAGCGACTGAACAACTATTTTACGCGTAGAGGAGTCAAATGAGTCTTTTACTCTATTCAAATAAATTAAAGTGCCCATCACTTTCTTATAAATTTCATCTATATGCGTTTCAAACGTCATATATGTGTCAAAATAAACCACTAGATTTTTTACAGCTTTCATGGTTTAATCATATTTCCATTAAAATCTATTTGTACATTATCTCCAATTTCTGATATAAATTCTCGGGAACCTATAAAAATGAATTGTGTTTTTTTCTCATTAAGAAGCAAACCATTAGTTAAGAAGTAGTATTTGGCCTTCTTTAGTATGCATTTTGCCCTATGAATTAGTTTGTCTATTTCACTTACATTTCCTTCAATTAAGATCTGGGTGTCATCGGCATATTGGATGACAAAACAGCCGGGTAGTGATTTGACCAGATCATTGACATGAATTGCAAAGAGTATTGGGCCAAGAATAGAGCCCTGGGGCATACCAAACTCTACAGTTTTTTGGGACGACACAGTTTGACCCATTCTAACTGACTGGGATCTGTTATGTAGGTAATTCATAAACCATAGTAGATCTATACTTAGTGATGTACATTTATCAAATAAAATATTATGGTTCACGCTATCGAAGGCTTTTGAGAGGTCAAGTAAAAGGAGTAGTGAGACTTTCTTATTATCCATGTTATTATAAATCTTATCTGATACTTTTAATAGAGCCGTTAGTTGATATTTTGGCCTGAAGCCGTGTTGACTTTGTGAGATTAGACAATTTGTCTCTAAAAAATCAGTTAATTGTATAGCGATTATTTTTTCCAGAACTTTTGACAATATCGGTAGCAAAGATATAGGACGATAATTGGAGACGTCTTCCATATCACCACTCTTAAAAACAGGAATTACGTGGGGATTTTTCCATAACTCCAGATACTGTTTAGTGGCTATGGATGTGTTAATTATAACTGTAAGGTAAAATGCAATAATATATAACCCATCCCTAATGAAACGCAAGCTAATCCCGTCAGATCCAAAAGCATTTGTGTTTTTAAGATTTTTTATAATTAAGATGGCAGTATTACAATCAACAGGAGTAGGCTTAAAACTATCTAATTCTCTAACTGGAATATTACGTACTGTTTCAATAGAGATATTATATTTCCTAATTTCCTCTTGGGTTTTTTTCAAAAGTTTTTTTCCCGATCTCAGCGAAAAAATCATTGAATTTTTCAGCTTTAGAGTGTACATCAGTTACTGCTGGCAATAGCATAGAGCTCTTATCTGTTTGTTGACCATTAAATAGCATATTTTTTGTTATTTTCCAAGTAGCAGAGACATTGCCTTTAGCTTTCAGATATTCGCTTTTGTAAAACTGCTTACGGCTTGCCGCTAACTTTGAGTTTACTCTCTTCTTCAGGTCTTTAGGTTTTTCTCTCAGAAAGATGTTAAAAGTTTGATTTTTTAACTCACTTTTCAGTCTGTCTCTTTCTTCCATGTCTCGCTTTATTTCATCTGTTATTCATGGCGCAGGGGGACGAACGATTTCTTTCGTTACAACCGGAGCACAAATGTTTAGACAAGCTGTAAAGACGTCGTTTAAAGTTCCAACTTGGTTGTTTACATTGTCAGTATTTAAAATACCATTTAATATATTTACGTTATTCATGAGGAGATCACAAAGAAAGTCTGGAGAATAATTTCTGCAAACATCTAAAAGTTTTTAAAACAGGTTTCTTTTTTGGCTTACGAATATTCAGATGAGTTAAGATTGTCTCGTGGTCTACCACCAAGCTTGGTATAATATCAATTTTTGTTATCATAAGTTTAGCATTTGTTATTACGAGATCAATTAAAGACGCTGATGTAGGAGTAACTCTAGTAGATTTGTTTACTATCTGATCGAAATTTAGTTTTTTAATTAGTTTAGACATTTTATTTTCGGTCTTTAGCAGATTATCATTAAAATCCCCATAGATAAATATATGCTTATTTCGTGAAATAATTTCTTTAAAAATATCAGAGATATAATCAAAAGAGGTTGCCGGTGCATTGGGAGGGCGATATACGCATCCTACAATAACAGAAGGAAACTTGAGATATTGAATCGAGATCCACTTGTCTTCTACACCCTCACATTTTTCGATCGTTAAATTTATTTCGGTGACTTTCAAATAGTTTCTGACAAATATACATACCCCTCCACCCCGACCTTGATCCTGACGGTAGACATCATATAGGGGAATATTCATAAATGCGTCACTTATATTAGTGTATAACCATGTTTCGCTAACACATAGAATATCAATGTTTTGTTTGTTTAACATAAGTTCTATTTCAAGTTTATGACTCAACAAGGATTGTGCATTAATATGGACTACCGTTAACATATCACTGAATCTAGGAGAAGTCTTCCTGTCGGCACTATCTTCCTGGCCAAGATCCTAGTAGTTGGGGTTTTGTTCACATAATCTACTTTTGTGACCAAATTCATAACATATGTTACATCTTAGTTTATGATCAAATCTGCAGTTCGATTGTTGGTGATTGAATTCACCGCAGTTATAACAGCCATATCTATTACCTCTAGTATTAAGATGATTACTATAGTTGCCAGTTTTGTTATTTCTATAAGTATAGCCTGAGCCATTACTATCATTATTATATCTAGAACGCGTTTGAGAATTGGCATATCCCCCTCGAGAGAGGTTCTCTTTCCTAAAATACTTGTTTTTATTTTGTTGGGGACTCGTTATATTTCTTCCCCTTTTCACTCAATTTGCCAACAATTCTGTACTTACATCTTCCATAGTATTAGTTCCGAGAATATTATTGTTCAAACTACATAAATTTGATTTAACAGCTTTCCAGTTGGAACAAATAAAATTATCTAAGTATACAGAGGAAATAGCATCTAACAATCTAATGGCACCTACTCTATTAAGTAAATCATAGCATTTATCATTTTGGTCATCGTAACAGTTAATATCTAGGCCGCCAGTTCCTAGCTTGAAGAATTTTTGTGTTTTAATCAACGTAACTCCATTTTTATTACACCATTCTTCCATTTTGGTATTATATTCGGTTATTCTTTCAGGTAAATTATTTGTTTTCAATGATGGTACAAGCTCACAGACCTTTACCTCTATTTCTTGATTTTTCTCTTTGAGTTCAGCAATAACGGTGCCCAGATTGTCGGTAATTCCCTCCACTGTAATATCCTCGACGAGTAGATCTTGAGTTCCACAATAAATGACGCATTCTTTAGGTGAATGTTCCAGCTTTTCCATTACCCAAGATTTTAGTAAGTCCATATTTGCTTCTGGTAGGGTTCTTACCATGACACTATCTTGAAGGTCACTAGACTTAACTTCCTTTAGACAAGAATCTCCAATGAGTAATACATTTTTCCCATTCAATGGAGGAGTGATGGCTTCAGAGGGACATGATCCGTACTTATTTTGAAGGCTTTCTTGTAGATGTCTGATTTTTTCTTCAGCAAGGAGTAATTTAGTTTGTAGCTCTCCTATTATTCTCTCCTTATCGGCTAAAGAGTTATTTATAACATAGAAGTTGTCTTCTGTCTCTCTAACAAAAGTTTCAAACCTTTGATATAACTGTGCCGGGTTTGATATCTGTAAGTCACGGTCTCTATCTTGGCTGGGAGCATGCGATGGATGATTTTCTCCAATATTTTCATAATGCTCCATTAGTTTATCAATAAAGGCATCTTTATTCGTCCAGATACCTCTTAGTCCTAGTTGACTGCAATGCTTTTGGAGTTCGCTTTTTGTGCATCTGGCAAGTGTTTGCCGTGAAGGACTGTTCAGCGACGATAAAAGAGTATTGCCTCTCTTTCTGTTTCCTCTCTGCATTTCTTCTCCTACTTCATTAGCAGTGTCTGGATACATATTTCAATTTTCTTATTGAAATATTTAGTTTTTTGTAAGATGAACACTATAATAACTACAGTATTTTAAGATATCAAGAGACGATATTCGGTATTCGAGAGAAACAACACAGTTTTAGAGTCTTGACGTCAAAAGGTGTTTACTGCGCATGCGCAGAAAAGGAAAAATTTGTGCAGGGATCTCTTACTCAGATTTAACAGTTTTGAATTGCTATATTAACTATGTTCACATTAGGTGTAAGTAAACACTATACCACTATCATTGTCACTGCACATTCAACTTCAAGAATTAATCACCAATCTATGTCAGAGAGAGAGAGAGAGAGAGAGAGAGAGAGAGAGAGAGAGAGAGAGAGAGAGAGAGAGAGAGGGAGAGAGCACCCTGATATCAGATATGTTAAGAATAAAGGTGATTATATTAACACAAAATCTTTTACACGTATGAATACAGGTATGGTCACGACTATAGAGTGTACCATTTCCCTAGTAGGATTCCCATTCCCGAATTCCTAATTGCAACCCTCGCTGGCACTCATTCCCTTTTCCCATCCAATTAACAGAACCAATTTTCCCCCATTTTTATCCTTTGATCTTTTTCTATGGACAAAATCCCCTCCAATTACCATACAGAGAGAGAGATTGACTTTTTAATTTCTCTTTGAAGATTCAATACAAGAGCATAAATTAACACCATATTCGCTTAATGAAGACCTCAATTATTGAAGATCTCTTTTAATTAAGACCTTCTTTTATAAAGACCTCAGATGATGGAAATATTTGTTAATAAAGACATCAGTTGTCCTGGGACATTGAAGACCCAATAAAGGCCTCATTGAACAAAGACCTCAGACATGTCTTCATTAAGGTCTGGAGTTTCGCCAGTTTTCATCACCATTCTAGCCAATGCGGATTGGTGATGGTGGGAGACTTTCTTCCTGATTTCCCACAGCAAATCAACTTAGTATGGGGGGCCTGGACTAGTACAGCTTTGCTGATCATAACTATACACAAACACTTTCACCACATTAAGGTATTTATATCCATCTTGGTTAGGGAAGACACTCATTGTTCTCAAGACCCCTGGAGAAGATCTGATGTCCTTATATCAATGAAGGGAAGTCCTTATTGGGAAAGGATTTATCTAAGAGGAGGTTCCCATTAAATCCCTTCCCTTTGGGATTAAATCCTTTCCTTTAATCCCTAAAGAATTCGAAGGATTATAAAGGACTGGCCTTCTCAATGGAGGTATTTGAATAGTCTACATATTACCAGTAATGATAACTTATCAATGATAGTATTTCTCGTTCACCTAATGGTAACAACGATACACTTATTCCACTCGACACTTTATTGGTAGAAGTGATTTAGTCCCGTTACTCACTTTGATATTAATGATGAGAACGTCATCTGTATTGAGTAATGATGACGTCATCTGTGATGTAGACTTAATAATGTTATTGGTTATGTCTGCAACATCAGTAATGACGTCACAGATGATTTGTGTTTTATCAGTAATGATGTCAAAGGTAATAACTTTTCATCTAGATGTATGTGAAGGGATTTAGTTTGGTCTGGATTTAGAGCAACCGATTTGAGAGAGAGAGAGAGAGAGAGAGAGAGAGAGAGAGAGAGAGAGAGAGATTTTAGCTTCTTCCTGCCCATCAAATTCTTCTTTGGACTTTTGTTAGTCCTTTTTGGGTACAGCTGAAGCATAAATAAGTGTACCCTCAAGCAAGAGAACTCTACCCAAAGGCAGGGAAGACCATGGTACAAAGGATATGACACTACCTAAGACTAGAGAACAATGGTTTGATTTTGGAGTGTCCTTCTCCTAGAAGAGCTGCTTACCATAGCTAAAGAGTCTCTTCTATCCTTACCAAGAGGAAAGTAGCCACTGAACAATTACATTGAAGCAGTTAACCCCTTGAACGAGGAAGAATTTCTTTGTAATCTCCGTGTTGTCAGGTGTATGAGGACAGAGAAGAAGACGTAAAGAACAGGCCTGACTATTCAGTGTGTGTAGGTATAAGGAAAAGAGCCGTAACCAGAGAGAAGGATCCACTGTAGTACTGCCTGGCTAGTCAAAGGATGCAATAACACTCTCGCGGTAATATCTCAACGGGTGGCTGGTGGCTGTTAGTCCTTTTTTGGGTACAGCTGAAGAAGCATATTCACTGTGATAAGTCAGGTAACATTGCTTCACTGGGTCTAGGTCTTTAACACACACAGGTGAGGTCTTGTTCGAATATAGAGTTTGTTCCGGTCGGGAATTCCTCGTTCAGGTATGGTACTTGAAGTGTTGGCGTCTACTCGGTATCATTATATCCACGTATACTCCCCGTTGCCATACTCAGAAATAACCACAGGTGAGACAGTGTGTGTAATATCCGGGCTTGACCAAAAGACATTAAGGTAAAAGTATGATTTCCATATTTTTCTCTGTATCGTAGAAATGATTAATCATGCATTGTGTTTCGTAAACCTCCTTTCTCATATCCATTTTCACACCATACTAGAAACTTTATTAATTTTCTACAACATTCCAATAGGCCTAAACACACTTTAGTTTCTATCATAAGTTTTTCAACTGTTCTCCAAAACGTATTTTCTTTTTCATATAATATTCCCAACGCTCTTTCCCTTAGTTCTCCCTTTATCATAAAATAAACTTTTTATTCTATAATTATATATTCCACTCATTCATTTATTCATTTCCAGTTTCATCTTTCTTTGAACTTTCTCTGTTTTGTCCTCATGGCAGAGTCAAAGGTTCCTACCACACAGGATCCCTGGAATTCAACTGGAAGGATTCCAGTCGTCTGCATTCCCATTACTTATATTATGTACTCATTCCTCTCTTATTCCCATTCCTGTATTTATGTACTTGAATAATATGCATTCCAAATATCTTGGTGGACACACACACACATACACACATACATACACACGGAAATAAAAAGAAAAGGATTTTGGATCTATAGACATAGGAATCAAAGGGTCTTTATTTTTGTTCACAATTTTGTTCATATCGTTAAACTTATTATTTTTACCTTAAAGTCTTTGGGTAAAATCCGGTTTAGACTCTCAGTGTAGATGTAAGACCTTAAACAAGAAGAAGAAAAAGAGGAACAAAGAAAATGGGTCTACGAGTCTACCCAGAAGCCCTCTGACGACGTGTCTAATTGCATACGAACTTCTGAGGGTAAACAGTCCTTCCGAGGAAATCCTTTGAGGTGGGAAACCTTTAAAAGAAGACTCTAAGCTCCGGAGCCCTTTGAAGACATCCCCTGAAGGTCATAAAGTGGGTCTTAATTCTCTCTTTCCTAACAAGAGGAGGAGGAAGAGATTCAGGGAATTTTACCTTCTTTCCTTACTCTTGAATGCAAGAAAAAGAAGAAGTTGTTGGTTAAGGGATCCTCTTTGGCTCAGTCTTTGGACAAGTTTCTGCATTAATAGCTCCATCGGGTGTTAGTGAATGAGAAGAAGATTCAGGGAATTTGACCTTCTTTCCTTACTCTAGACTCCGAGAAGGAGAAGAAGAAGAAGAATAAGCAGTTTAAGTGATCCTTTCGCTCAGTCTTTGGACAACAAGAGGCTCAAACGCCTAATGATTCAATGCTGTGAGTTTGTGTCTCTGCATTAATAGCTCCATCGGGTGTCAAGAATGGTGTGCACACAACACAATGTTGAGTTCTTGAAGATCTTTCTCTGGTTTTACAGCTTTTATTTTGAAGTCTTGAAGATCTTTCTCTGGTTTTACAGCTTTTATTTTGAAGTCTTGAAGATCTTTCTCTAATTCTTAGAGTTTAACCGCTGCCACCATTTATTGGTGTGCTACTTTTATAAGCACACATTGAGTATGTGTTGTTTCAGATGTGTATAACTGGATAACAGAATACATCGTATTAGCTTTAAAAGTATTTATTCTCTAAAAACAACAGAGTTAAACATCTCCATCACTGGAGGGAGCTGGGTTGGTCAGATGACCAATTCTGGTGAAGTATAGATATGAACTGACTAACTTATCGATATCACAGATATCGTATGCTTAGTTTATATAAGTTTCGTCACAACCTCGGAAGACACCTGCATCCGGTGACGTCACAAACTTTCACACGCTGATGCATGGTGTTGACAGTTAAGAAAAATGTCACATTGTCGAGGCTGCATTGTACGTCCTGTTTATGATTTGAATGACTACAGCAAGTCCCACGGCTAGCACCTTCATCCAACATGACATATTACGTCATGTGTTTTAAACATGTAATATTAACTATTTTAACTAATACATATATATATATATATATATATATATATATATATATATATATATATATATATATATATATATATATATATATATATATATATATATATATATATATATAAACATATATATATATATATATATATATATATATATATATATATATATATATATATATATATATATATATATATATATATATATATTTATATATGTAGTAATAATGACAAAGGAAATCCACATTGATATATCGGTAAAAATTCATGTAGTTACAGGGACGAATTTTGAGAACCAGCTCGAAAAAAAACGGGTTCTCGGGAGCTCTTAATATTTTTTTTTTTTACTGAAATATCAATTATAGATCACTTATCCATATTTAGACTTATGAAAGTGTAAAAGGGATTTATACCAACAACAATGCTACATTTCAGAGCATTTCACGCAAGTTACCACCACCAACTGGTCCCAAGACAGATAGCTGGCTAAGCTGGCTTCGACTTCAACTCTGCCTCCAACCAAGATTATGATGAACTCTGGTCTGTTCCTCAGCTCTATGATTGTAGCAGCCATGTCTGCATTTTCCCCAAGTGCAAACACCACATGTTACGTCGCTGACGAAGCACCGTGGGTTCTTACACCCAGCCACATAAATGACGTTCTAACGACTGTTCTGTGGCCGGATTTCTTGGTGACCTCTCCAGTTCAGGTCAAGGCTCTGTCTAACGTCAGCTGCTCCTTTCGGGCGATGAGGTCCCGTGTTGCTACTTTTGCATTCGAAGGTAAATAAATTCCAGATACTATTATTATCATTATTGTTATTATTGTTGTTGTTGTTGTTGTTAAGTCCACATTAAATGAGAAAAAACAGTTGATATACAAAACTGATTAGCATAAGAGTTGATTGGAACATTGTGTAAACTGCGTTCCACTGAATAAAAATTATATGAATACTCCTCTTGGGCTATCATCCAACAAGAGCACTTTATCCTAGTGAAACTCCAAGAAAACAAAAACAATAAAAAACATTTGAGTTAGGTTGTGATATTCAGCAAATTTGTAGATTTAAATAATAATATCTCTACTCTTTTTTAATGAAACACATTTGCACCGAATCGCATGGATGGCCATTTAGCTCGGGAAAGTTTCCTAACAACTGATTGGTTAGAATTATCCAACCAATCAGCTAGCAAGAAACTTTTCCGAGCTAAAAGGGCACCCCTACGAGTCAGTGCACTAACTCGCAGGGGTGCCCTTTTAGCTCGGAAAAGTTTCCTACTAACTGATTGGTGTCTAGTGTTAGAATCTTTGCCTGGTGATTGCCAGTCTGGGGTTTGAGTCATGTTCAAACTCGTTAGTTCCTTTTGGTCGCTGCAATCTCACCATCCTTGTGAGCTAATGATCGGGTGTTTGGGAGAGCTAAAAGGTCTATCTGCTGAGTCATCAGCACACTTTGCCTCGCCTTCCTTGGTCTTAGCTTGGGTAGAGAGGGGCCTTCGGCGCTGATCATATGTATACAAGTTAAATAGATGAAGTAGATAAAGTACTGACAGTTAATTCACCCTTCCAGAGAACACTTGCTCCTTGTTTGGCCCAGAAGGTTCCATTGGTGGTCAGGTATCCTTCTATCGAAGGATACCCTCTCCATTGGATGGTTCCCTTGAGGAAGTGGCTCGTGGGAAGCTCACGAATTCCTCTGACCCAACTTCAAGGTATGTACAGCAAAGTCCTCAAGATCTTGGTTGACACCTTGACTGCAGATAGGAATTTGACGGATATATTTGAATGATGAGGTGGAGTGGAATGCACTCGACCATTGAGAAAAGTGCAAGAGCTCTGTCCTATGTCTCTTGTATCAATAAGCATTTGGTCATTTCATTTGTAAGAGAAAGAAACATTTTGATGAAGCTTCCCTTAAGATTGCCTAGTTAATTTCAGCATTGAATATTATGGATATTCGAGCACTGAAATACTCTATGAAAGACAAATTTTATATCAATACATTCACTGTACAAAGAAATTGACTAATTGTAGATGAAAAAAGAATGACTCCCTTAATTCTAAAGGTTTCATTTTCCTCCAGTTTCACTTCTGAAAAAGTCGTTGATGGATTGATAGATGGAGACGATAGATACATTTCATTAAAACTTGTCAAACCTTGGTGGTGGGTTGATCTCGGAGAAGAGAGGATCATCTATCAAATCCAGATCTATCCAAGACAGAACTATTACCCCAGAAGGTTCCATGACGTTGAGGTAAGTACTAGTTCTTATAGGAAATATGGTAACGTATGTTTTTGTCCTGAAGGACACTTCAAACTTCTTTGTAAATTTGACAGACTACAGTTGGATCCTTAACCTGTGAGAGTTCTCGACCTTTGTAAATTTGACGGACTACAGTTGGTTCCTTAACCTGTGAGAGTTCTCGACCTTAGTAAATTTGACAAGACTACAGTTGGATCCTTAACCTGTGAGAGTTCTCGACCTTTGTAAATTTGACAAGACTACAGTTGGATCCTTAACCTGTGAGAGTTCTCGACCTTTGTAAATTTGACAAGACTACAGTTGGATCCTTAACCTGTGAGAGTTCTCGACCTTTGTAAATTTGACAAGACTACAGTTGGATCCTTAACCTGTGAGAGTTCTCGACCTTTGTAAATTTGCCAGAATCAGTTGGATCCTTAACCTGTGAGAGTTCTCGACCTTTGTAAATTTGACAGAATCAGTTGGACCCTTAACCTATGAGAGATAATTGCATTTAATATCTAATTTTAGCTTTAGGATTTGATATCAATGGAAAATTCATTTATGAGATCGTTAAGAGAATCCAGACATTAATGTATCAAAAATATATATGGCTTATTTGAATATGAAAAACACGTAAAAATGTGCAAAATTTATCATATATATATATATATATATATATATATATATATATATATATATATATATATATATATATATATATATATATATATATATATATATATATATTTATATATATATATATATATATATATATATATATATATATATATATATATATATATATATATATATATATATATGTACATATATGTATATATATGTATATATATATATATATATATATATATATATATATATATATATATATATATATATATATATATATATATATATATATATATATATATATACAATCACTAACGCTCGTGATTATGATCAATGTAAATATCAACCACAAAGGCATTCAATATCGAATTCTACCTTTTGGAAAGCATATCCATTGGAAATTCATTAATGAGAAATGCTTCTGGCTGAGCAAAGATTCGAACATATGCCTCTTAGCCGAAACCATGATATTAGGGACCCCACCAATCGAGCTATCAAGATTGATAGAGTACCTGCTCTTGTCTTTGTGTGATTTCGCCTGGGGCTCTGATCCCAAGGTCGTTAAGAGAATCCAGACATTAATGTATCAAAAATATATATGGCTTATTTGAATATGAAAAACACGTAAAAATGTGCAAAATTTATCATTAATTGAATGCCAAGTAACAAACTACCAATTAGCTACGATGGTGAAGATGGGTTGATTTCAATTCTATGTAAAAAATACCTGAATTCGACAGGTATAAGTACAGAAGAATTGTCATTGACTTTTATCTTTCTTCGCGGCCAAGTGGCTTAGTCACTGTCTATACAAGCTTGCCGACCAGGGTTCGATTCCCGGCCGGAGCCAAGCTCTTGTCTTTGTGTGATTTCGCCTGGGGCTCTGATCCCGAGGTCGTTAAGAGAATCCAGACATTAATGTATCAAAAATATATATGGCTTATTTGAATATGAAAAACACGTAAAAATTTGCAAAATTTATCATTAATTGAAGGCCAAGTAACAAACTACCAATTAGCTACGATGGTGAAGATGGGTTGATTTCAATTCTAAGTACAAAATACCTGAATTCGACAGTTATAAGTACGGAAGAATTGTCATTGACTTTTATCTTTCTTTGTGGCCAAGTGGCTTAGTCACTGTCTATACAAGCTTGCCGACCAGGGTTCGATTCCCGGCCGGAGCCAAGCTCTTGTCTTTGTGTGATTTCGCCTGGGGCTCTGATCCCGAGGTCGTTAAGAGAATCCAGACATTAATGTATCAAAAATATATATGGCTTATTTGAATATGAAAAACACGTAAAAATATATATGGCTTATTTGAATATGAAAAATACGTAAAAATGTGCAAAATTTATCATTAATTGAATGCCAAGTAACAAACTACCAGTTAGCTACGATGGTGAAGATGGGTTGATTTCAATTCTAAGTAAAAAATACCTGAATTCGACAGGTATAAGTACGGAAGAATTGTCATTGACTTTTATCTTTCTTCGTGGCCAAGTGGCTTAGTCACTGTCTATACAAGCTTGCCGACCAGGGTTCGATTCCCGGCCGGAGCCAAGCTCTTATCTTTGTGTGATTTCGCCTGGGGCTCTGATCCCAAGGGCGTTAAGAGAATTCAGACATTAATGTATATAAAATATATATGGCTTTTTTTAATGTGAAAAACAAGTCAAAATATGCAAAATTTATCATTAATTGAATGCCAAGTAACAAACTACCAATTAGCTACGATGGTGAAGATGGGTTGATTTCAATTCTAAGTAAAAAATACCTGAATTCGACCGGTATAAGTACAGAAGAATTGTCATTGACTTTTATCTTTCTTCGTGGCCAAGTGGCTTAGTCACTGTCTATACAAGCTTGCCGACCAGGGTTCGATTCCCGGCCGAAGCCATGCTCTTGTCTTTGTGTGATTTCGCCTGGGGCTCTGATCCCGAGGTCGTTAAGAGAATCCAGACATTAATGTATCAAAAATATATATTGCTTATTTGAATATGAAAAACACGTAAAAATGTGCAAAATTTATCATTAATTGAATGCCAAGTAACAAACTACCAATTAGCTACGATGGTGAAGATGGGTTGATTTCAATTCTAAGTACAAAATTCCTGAATTCGACAGGTATAAGTAGAGAAGAATTGTCATTGACTTTTATCTTTCTTCGTGGACAAGTGGCTTAGTCACTGTCTATACAAGCTTGCCGACCAGGGTTCGATTCCCGGCCGGAGCCAAGCTCTTGTCTTTGTGTGATTTCGCCTGGGGCTCTGATCCTGAGGTCGTTAAGAGAATCCAGACATTAATGTATCAAAAATATATATGGCTTATTTGAATATATATATATATATATATATATATATATATATATATATATATATATATATATATATATATATATATATATATATATATATATATATATATATATATATATATATATATATATATATATATATATATATATATATATGCATATGTATATATATATAATAAATACATATATATATATATATATATATATATATATATATATATATATATATATATATATATATATATATATATATATATATATATATATATATATATATATATATATATATATATATATATATATATATATATCTTTGCAATCACACCCAGATCATCCTGTCAGTCTGGTAGGGGGAAAAGGGAATACTTATACCTTGGTGAGAAGGCTGTGTGTTTTCATATCCATTTATATATTTCACCATCATTTCTGACGGGTC
>NC_090767.1:49508568-49543568 GCF_036898095.1 Palaemon carinicauda
CTTGGACGCCATCTTGAATTACTAAAAACCCTCAAAGATGACCTTGGGACGTCATGCAGATTCTCATTCTACATGACTTCCTTTATTTTTGCGAGGTTCAGCTTTTGGCTTCTGGACTATGTGGCAGAGAGAAATTTTAATGGTTTAACGATGCCAACATCAATGAACTGTTAAGGGAGAAGAGCAATTATAATCTGGGGAGTGATCAGCAGAAACGGAAGATAGGATCTGCATGTCATGAGGAGAGGCAGTATGAAGGGTGTTTGCTATAGGGATGACATCCTTGATGTGTACGAGAGATCTTACTCTGGTCCTGTCAGTCCTTGATTCATTTTGATGGACGATAACGCTTATCTCCAATCGTGATAGGGTTTTGAATCCCTTCCAAGATAAGGAGACAATTATCTAAATGGAATGACCTCGCTTGCCAGACCTAGACCCTATTGAGCATGTGTGGAACATGTTGCAAGTTGCCATATCCGCTTGGAAATGATCTCATACAAGAATGGAAAAAGTTGCTCCTCTTTAACTCTTAAAATTTTAGGTGTGATTACCGACAGCAAATTTACTTTTGAGAAACACATTAGGTCTGTGTCTTCTTCAATTGCACAAAAAATTTGCTTATTGAGAAAGTCTTTATATATATATATATATATATATATATATATATATATATATATATATATATATATATATATATATATATATAAATATATATATATATATATATATATATATATATATATATATATATACATATATATATGTATATATATATATATATATATATATATATATATATATATATATATATATATACATAAATAGGTATATATAGATATATAAATATATATATTTATATATTAAATGATATATATACATATATATATATATATATATATATATATATATATATATATATATATATATATATATATAACTATATATATATATGTTTATATAAGAATATATATATATATATATATATATATATATATATATATATATATATATATATATATATATATATATATATATATATATGTTTTTATATATATAAAAAATATGTATATACAAATATATAAATATATATATGTATATATAATGATATATATACATATAAATATATATATAACTATATATATGTATATATATGAATATATATATATATATATATATATATATATATATATATATATATATATATATATATATATATATATATATATACACATATATATGTATATATAAATATATATATGTATATATGTATTTATAATGATTGATATATATATATATACGTATAAATACATATATAACTATATATATGTATATATATGAATGTATATATATATACATATATATAAATATATATACATAAATATGTATATATAAATATATATATATATATATATATATATATATATATATATATATATATATATATGTATGTATATATAATGATATATATACATATAAACACATATATATATATATATATATATATATATATATATATATATATATATATATATATATATATATATATATATATATATATATATATATAAATATATATATATATATATATATATATATATATATATATATATATATATATATATATATATATATATATATATGTATATATATATATATATATATATATATATATATATATATATATATATATATATATATATATATATATATATATATATATATATATATATATATATATATATATATATATATATATATATATATATAAATATATATATATATATATATATATATATATATATATATATATATATATATATATATATATATATATATATATATATACATATATATATGAAAATATGAATATATATATATATATATATATATATATATATATATATATATATATATATATATATAAATATAAATACATATATATATATATATATATAGATATATATAATTTATATTTATATATAAATATATATATATATATATGTATATATATATATATATATATATATATATATGTACACATATATATATATATATATATATATATATATATATATATATATATATATATATATATATATATGTATATATATATATATATATATATATATATATATATATATATATATATATATATATATATATATATATATATATATATATTATACTTTTTATACAGGAGTGTTCCCCTCTTCTCAAGACCCCTGAAGAAGATCTGATCCCTTATATCAATGAAGGGAAATTCTCATTGGGAAAGGATTTATTTAAAAAGGTTCACATTAAATCCCTTCCCTTTGGGGTTAAATCCTTTTCCTTAATCCCCACTATTTCTGAGGATTATAAAGGACTGGCATTCTCAATGGAGGTATTTTAATAGTCTATGATACAGCATTAATGATAGTTTATCATTGATAGTGTTTCTCTGATAGTCCACCTAATGGTAACAACGATACATTTATTCTACTCAACACTTTATTGGTAGAAGTTTTAGTCACTTTACTCACTTTGATATTAATGATGATGATGTCATCTGTATTGAGTAATGATGACGTCATATGTGATGATGATGTCTTATGTGATGTAGACCTAATAATGTTATTGGTTATGTCTGTTCCATCGAGTATTGACGTCATAGATGATTGGAGCTCTTTCAGTAATGATGTCAAAGGTAATAACTATTCATTTAGATGTTTGTGAAGGGATTTAGTTTGGTCAGGATTTGGAGCAACAGATTTGAGAGAGAGAGAGAGAGAGAGAGAGAGAGAGAGAGAGAGAGAGAGAGAGAGAGAGAGAGAGAGAGAGAGAGAGAGAGAGAGAGAGAATTAGCTTCTTCCTGCCCATCAAATTCTTCTTTGGACTTTTGTTAGTCCTTTTTGGGTACAGCTGAAGCATAAATAAGTGTACCCTTAAGCAAGAGAACTCTACCCAAAGGCAGGGAAGACCATGGTACAAAGGATATGACACTACCTAAGACTAGAGAACAATGGTTAGATTTTGGAGTGTCCTTCTCCTACAAGAGCTGCTTACCATAGCTAAAGAGTCTCTTCTATCCTTACCAAGAGGAAAGTAGCCACTGAACAATTACATTGAAGCAGTTAACCCCTTGAACGAGGAAGAATTTCTTGGTAATCTCCGTGTTGTCAGGTGTATGAGGACAGAGAAGAAGACGTAAAGAACAGGCCTGACTATTCAGTGTGTGTAGGTATAAGGAAAAGAGCCGTAACCAGAGAGAAGGATCCACTGTAGTATTGTTTGGCTAGTCAAAGGATGCAATAACACTCTCGCGGTAATATCTCAACGGGTGGCTGGTGGCTGTTAGTCCTTTTTTGGGTACAGCTGAAGAAGCACATTCACTGTGATAAGTCAGGTGACATTGCTTCACTGGGTCTAGGTCTGTAACACACACAGGTGGGGTCTCGCTCCAACATAAGAGTTTGTTCGGGTAATGAATTCCTGGTTCAGGTATGGTACTTGAAGTGTTGGCGTCTACACCGTATCATTATATCCACGTATACTCGCCGTTGCCATACTCAGAAACATCCACAGGTGAGACAGTGTGTGTAAAAACCTACCTTTACCCAATGACATTAAGGTAAAAGTATGATTTCCATATTTTTCTCTGTATCGTAGAAATGATTAATCATGCATTGTGTTTCGTAAACCTCCTTTCTCATATCCATTTTCACACCATACTAGAAACTTTATTAATTTTCTACAACATTCCAATAGGCCTAAACACACTTTAGTTTCTATCATAAGTTTTTCAACTTCTCCAAAACGTATTTTCTTTTTCATATCATATTCCCAACGCTCTTTCCATTAGTTCTCCCTTTATCATGAAATAAACTTTTTATTCTATAATTATATATTCCACTCATTCATTTATTCATTTCCAGTTTCATCTTTCTTTGAACTTTCTCTGTTTTGTCCTCATGGCAGAGTCAAAGGTTCCTACCACACAGGATCCCTGGAATTCAACTGGAAGGATTCCAGTCGTGTGCATTCCCATTACTTATATACGTACTCATTCCTCTCTTATTCCCATTCCTGTATTTATGTACTTGAATAATATGCATTCCAAATATCTTGGTGGACACACACACATACATACACACATACATACACACGGAAATAAAAAGAAAAGGATTTTGGATCTATAGACATAGGAATCAAAGGGTCTTTATTTTTGTTCACAATTTTGTTCATATCGTTAAACTTATTATTTTTACCTTAAAGTCTTTGGGTAAAATCCGGTTCAGACTCTCAGTGTAGATGTAAGACCTTAAACAAGAAGAAGAAAAAGAGGAACAAAGAAAAGGGGTCTACGAGTCTACCCAGAAGCCCTCTGACCACGTGTCTAATTGCAATACGAACTTCTGAGGGTAAACAGTCCTTCCGAGGAAATCCTCTGAGGTGGGAAACCTTTAAAAGAAGACTCTAAGCTCCGGAGCCCTTTGAAGATATCCCCTGAAGGTCATAAAGTGGGTCTTAATTCTCTCTTTCCTAACAAGAGGAGGAGGAAGAGATTCAGGGAATTTTACCTTCTTTCCTTACTCTTGAATCCAAGAAGAAGAAGAAGTTGTTGTTTAAGGGATCCTCTTTGGCTTAGTCTTTGGACAAGTTTCTGCATTAATAGCTCCATCGGGTGTTAGTGAATGAGAAGAAGATTCAGGGAATTTGACCTTCTTTCCTTACTCTAGACTCCGAGAAGGAGAAGAAGAAGAAGAAGAATAAGCAGTTTAAGTGATCCTTTCGCTCAGTCTTTGGACAACAAGAGGCTCAAACGCCTAATGATTCAATGCTGCGAGTTTGTGTCTCTGCATTAATAGCTCCATCGGGTGTCAAGAATGGTGTGCACACAACACAAAAGAGAGAGAGAGAGAGAGAGAGAGAGAGAGAGAGAGAGAGAGAGAGAGAGAGAGAGATTAGTTACACTGAGTGATAGAGATGACGGGTTTTTACAGTACCACCATTAAAATATATTCACAGAATTTCTGTACTCCAGTTCTTTCTTTTATTGCCAAATAATGAAACCATTTTGGGAATTCCCTCTCCCCGTGTGAAAAAACTAATATATATATATATATATATATATATATATATATATATATATATATATATATATATATATATATTTATATATATATATATATATATATATATATATAATATATATATATATATATATATATATATATATATATATATATATATATATATATATATATATAAAACCCTCTGTAACCGAACAAGTCACTTTCGTAACCAATCCAGAACAGAAACCTTAATAACATTGCCAATCCCTCCCAACCAAAACATCTCCCAAAATGTAAACAAAACTAAAGTCTCTCGGCTCTTCTTCTTCTTCCATAACAATAAGTGAATCATGGCCGTCACCACCCAAACCCTTCGACAACACTTCTTCGTGTTCTGCCTCTTATTCTGTCCTCTTCTGAAAGCTACAGTGTGTTCTATCCGTTCCTTTTGTTCCTCTACTTTGTATTCCTCAGCTGCAAAGGGGCAAAGGGCCCCCTGCAGAGTTTTCAGAAGGCAAGAGAAGTGAGAGAGACACAGTTTATCTTACAAGGAAAACATAGCGATGTTTTTCATGTTCTTCGATTCTGCACTGAAAACGGAACTCATATTTTCCGTTTCTTTTTCCTGTCTTGTATTTCTAAGACTTTATCCTGTTCATTACATGTATAGTGTACAGATTATCCCTCTGTCTCTCAAATATATAACCCCGGTCTATCCTCTATGTATGATATAAAGGCCTATACAGTATATAGCTGCAAAATCCCTTCCTGTATATAGGGAACTCTAGGGTGTTTTCCCCTCTGTAAATTGTTTGCCTTGTTAAAGTAAGGCTCTCTCTCTCTCTCTCTCTCTCTCTCTCTCTCTCTCTCTCTCTCTCTCTCTCCCCGTTCATTTCTTGCGCGCCAAAAGTCAATGTAGAAACCCAATTGGAATTGTATTCCCAAAACAGGAATCATCAAAAATTCCCAGTATTTGGAATTCGGTTTGCAGCTCATGTGGAATGAATTCCTGTTTTGGTGAATCCAAACTGTTGGAATACAGCTCACAGGGACACCGAATAGTTTAAGCTTCGAGCATTTATGCTCCTGACACGCTCACGAAACTAAGGAAGAACAAGTTATTATTATTATTATTATTATTATTATTATTATTATGATTATATTTTGATAGGTGTCTATCTATTTATCTATGTTTGACTTAAGAAACTATCGAGTTTGAGCGGGACTCGACTTCCCGTCCATCAGAACGCCAGGCAGAGAGAGAGAGAGAGAGAGAGAGAGAGAGAGAGAGAGAGAGAGAGAGAGAGAGAGAGATTGTTATCTAAGAACCTTAAGTTAAACATCCATATCTGGTGATATCGCCAGACTAGGTAGGGCTCGATTCCACACTTGAACTCTTTAGTTCTATTAGTGGCTGCAACCTCACCATCCTTGTTGTTAAGGATGGGAGTTTGGGGGAACTCATCAGGTCTTGCTGATTAGTTATCAACAGCCATTGCCTGGCCCTCCCTGGTCCAAGGTTAGCCGGAGAGGGGCCTTGGGTACTAACCATTACCCTGCTTGCTACAACAATGTCACTCTGTCCCTTGCCTCTGCCATTCATGAGCAGCTTTTAAACCAGCATTTTATCTCTCAGGATAAAATTGCATGCAGAAAGATATTAGCAGAAGCGATAAAAACTAAAAGAAGAAAATAAGCAGAACCATTTCAGGAAAGATACAAAGAAATTCGCAAAAAAAAAAAAAAAAATTAACAAAAACTCTCGCATGAAAGCAGCCATTTAACTTTTTCTGTCACTTATTTTCAGCTGAATTTCACAATGCTTCATTCTCCTATTATCAATATAGCTTCGAACTTCGGTTAAGTCTTCACCAGACGTATTGTTGAACACGACGCTTGACCAAGGAAGGTAAGACACAAGTCTCTTTCGTTGAAGGTTACTTTCATTTTAAAATAAGACTCTTTCGAAAGGCTAGTTCGTTGCAGAACAAAGGCCTCAGACATGCCCTTCCACATATGTCTGTTTATGGTGTTTCTATGCCAGCCTATGCCTGTAGATTTTCTTAGTTTGTTAATGCATCGTCTTCTCTTCCTTCCCTTGCTTCGTTTGCAATCTCTAGGGACCAATTCTGTTATTCTTCTTGTCCACCTATCATCTGTCCATTTATATTTCTTCCATGTTAGAATATCCTCTACTTCAGTTTACTCTCGTCTCCATGTTGCTCTTCTTCTGTCTCCTAGTGTTATTCCCATCATTATTCTTTCCATAGCTCTTTGAGTTGTAACTACCTCATGTTCTAAGACTTTCGTAAGGTTCCATGTTTCTGATGCATAAGTCGATACTGTTAGGACCATCTCATTAAATACTTTTCGTCTTAAAGAAAGTAGCATTTTAATTTTCTTAATCTCTTTTTGTTTACCAACCGCTCTCCATCCCAGACTTATCCTTTATTTTAATTTTGGTATCATGTCCTGGGGAAACACTTACTATCTCTCCTAAGTACATAGGCACATTAACAATCTCTACAGGTTCGTCCATAACCATTATTTTAGTTTTACTCATATTCATTTTGAGTACTACGTTTCTGCTTCCTCTATTCAAATCTTCTATCATCTTTTGCAATTTCTCCCATGATTCAATAAATACAACTATGTCTTCAGTAAATCTTAAGTTGTTAAGGTATTCCCCATTGATGTAAATTCCTGCATTTTCCCATTCTAAATTCTTAAAACCTCCTGTGAATAATTTAAGAGAGATGGGTCCCTCAGTCTAACTTCTTTTTCAATCAGAATATTCTTACGATATGTAGTTTTAGTATCGCTGTACTTTCCGTGTAGATATCCTCAAGGATTAACACATACACAAATACATATATTTTCCTCCTATGCCTATTGACGCAAAGGGCCTCGGTTAGAATTCACCAGTCGTCTCTATCTTGAACTTTTACAATACTACTACATGCTTCATAGTCCTCAGTCATGTAGGCCTGGGTCTTCCAACTCTTCTAGTTCCTTGTTGAGCCCAATTGAACGAATCTCTCTTTGGGGGGGTGCGAAGAGCATGCCCAAACCATCTTCATCTACCCCTTCCCATGATATTATCCACATATGGTACTCGATCACTCTCTCTTTTAGTTTCATTTGTAATCCTGTCCTGTCATTTAACTCCCAATACTCTTTTGAGGGCTTTGTTCTCAAATCTACTAAATCTATTGGAGATTGTTTCATTGTCATGCCATGCCATGCCAAACAGATATATAGCCTCATTTTTATATGCAATTTCAGACAATTTGGTTTCCAAATTTTACTTAATCTGGCCATTAACCGATTTGCTTTTTTCAATCTTTTACTAAACTGTAATCCTAAAGACCCTGTATTGGAGATCAAAGTTCCTAAATATCTAAATGATTCTCCCTCATTAATCCTTTCTAATTCCAATGATATTTCCTCTTCCATTGCATACCCCGTTCTCAGCATCTCTGTCTTTCTTCTGTTTACTTTCAACCTCATGAGATAATTGATGTATTCTGGTAAGCAAACATTGCAAATCCTTTGGCGTTCTGTTAATAAGCACATCATCATCAGCATACTCTAAGTCATCTAATTTCCTATCACCAATCGAGTCCAAAATATATAAAGTTTAATATATTTCAACCTTCATCTAGAGTAAAAAAAGAATAAATTTTTGGCAATAAAAGGGGGGCTATAGCCCCCTAGAGCCACCCCCTACTCCAACGCCTTTGATTAAGTTTAATGAAAGAGGATCTTGGAGTCTGTCTTTCGTGACACTCGCCTTCAAAAAAAAAAAAGGAATTTTTGCTGCATTGCGGTTAGAACTTAATTCTTTTCTTAGTATTGGTCACTTGTCATCATGTTCTTATTTGCTTATACGTGAGCAGGTATAAATATGTATATATATACATAAATATATATATATATATATATATATATATATATATATATATATATATATATATATATATATATATATATATATATATATATATATATATATATATACATATATATATATATATATATATATATATATATATATATATATATATATATATATATATATATATATATATATATATATATATAGTACCGTATACAAATACAGCCGTTTGTAGCTCACTGCAGGACAAAGGCCTCAAACATGTCCTCATTCTTGTCTTAGGTTTGTCCATTTCAATAATCTATTTATATATATATATATATATATATATATATATATATATATATATATATATATATATATATATATATATATATATATATATATATATATATATATATATATATATATATATATATATATATATATATATATATATATATATATATATATATATATATATAATAGTTAAAATAGTTAATATTACATGTTTAAAACACATGATGTAATATGTCATGTTGGATGAAGGTGCTAGCCGTGGGACTTGCTGTAGTCATTCAAATCATAAACAGGACGTACAATGCAGCCTCGACAATGTGACATTTTTCTTAACTGTCAACACCATTCATCAGCGTGTGAAAGTTTGTGACATCACCGGATGCAGGTGTCTTCCGAGGTTGTGACGAAACTTATATAAACTAAGCTTACGATATCTGTGATATCGATAAGTTAGTCAGTTCATATCTATACTTCACCAGAATTGGTCCTCTGACCAACCCAGCTCCCTCCAGTGATGGAGATGTTTAACTCTGTTGTTTTTAGAGAATAAATACTTTTAAAGATAATACGATGTATTCTGTTATCCAGTTATACATATCTGAAACAACACATACTCAATGTGTGCTTATAAAAGTAGCACACCAATAAATGGTGGCAGCGGTTAAACTCTAAGAATTAGAGAAAGATCTTCAAAACTTCAAAATAAAAGCTGTAAAACCAGAGAAAGATCTTCAACACTTCAAAATAAAAGCTGTAAAACCAGAGAAAGATCTTCAAGAACTCAACATTATCTACATGAATCTACAATTTTGACTAAGTATTATAGTCCATCGGAATAGTTAACATTAACAAATGTTATGAATACAAACTGAATCTTCAATCAACATCCTAGGAAACCCAAGGAATGGCGTTCAACAATTGCAAAACATACCCAGGAAGCACTACATTCAACAAGAAACTCGAACGATACATCACTAACAAAACATCAAGAGAGAGAGAGAGGACGTGTCGACATCACACAGACCCATATATAAGCTAAGTACAAGTTTTTGAATTCATTCCAGTTTGGGCAGTGAAGTGTAGTTATCACGAGTCGTTAGTCGATTATTACTGGGGTGAGAGAATTGCTAATCTTTTGTTAAAGGAAACTGTGTTTAACTCCGAATTCTCATCTAGAATTTTTCTCTCTTTGTGCTAATTCCTTTTTCTTTCAGAAATTCTCGGGAAATGTTTTGGGATTAATAACATTGTTTGGGGAATTTTGTTATACATATGCATTTACGCAGTGGACGTCTGTACTCATATAGATATTTTGATAGAATTGCAAGGGGTCGAAGAGATAGGAAAAAAAATACAGCAGTCATGACTCCCCCTGTGAGCCCTTCCCCTGGACCTAGTGGTGTAGGCCAGACTAATCCTCCTCCAATTGTGACGCTTGTAAAGGCCAGGTCAGCAATCCTTCCTTTTCAGGGTCGGATCAACGGGTTCTTGCCACAAAATGTGGAGTCATGGATTTCATCCGTCGATGCCCATTTAAATGCCAAACAAATCGTAGACCCTTTTGTACAATTACAAGAAGCTAAAAGTTTTATAGATTTTTCTAAGGGGATGCGAGTGCGTATTTAAGAGGTGTTTCATTTCAAGAAGCAGTTACCTGGGATGATTTCAAAGTTAGGTTACGCGCGATCTATGGGGGTGAGGAAGCCTTGGATGTAGTATTAACGTTACGAAATACACTTAATCAAGCCACTATGAATCGGCTTAATGTTATTGAGAGAGCAGCTCTCATAGCTGATAGGCTTAACGAATATCAGGACATTTTAGGTCATTCCACTTGGGTTACTAACGATAACATCTCCGTGAAAGATTTTTTACGATTAATGTATTTAACTTGCATGACACTTATGTTGCCTGAAGCTTTAGTGCGGTGTTTTGATAAGAAGTTAACGCCTGCAAGTACGGAATTGGATGTCTATAAACAGATAAAGAAACACATGTCCAAGTGTCCAGATCCTGATCCCGTGTTAACTCAAGTTTTTGCAAAGAATGAAACAAAGCCGCAAACAGTGAACGTAGTTAGCAGTCAAGTGGCGGGAATGACGTGTTATAACTGCAAACGTCAAGGTCACTTAAGCGCAGACTGCAGAACGAAATTTTGCTCGATTCACAACACTGCAACACATTCATATAGTCAATGTTACTCGTGTAAGACACAACAATATCCCAGAAATACACAGTCAATTCCAAAGTCAGTTCCATATGGAAATAAAAAGAAAAATCCTCATTTTAACAATAAGAAGAAACAACCAAATGTCAATGCAGTTCAGAGTCCAAAACAAACAAACACTTCTTCAAATATCACTGAGCCTCGGTCGTCAAACCAGACCTCGCAAGGTCAGACTAATTTTCAGAATGTGCAGAGCAAAGCAAATACCACATAGTTAACTCTAAAGGGGAAGAGAGTGATGTTGGGTCAAGGTCATTCATATCAACATCAATAGTATTGAATAATCAATTTAATGTTTTATCAGATAATTGTGAGACAATAGATTTTCCTATGAAACACACGGCCGAATTAAGTAAAACAGTGCATGCTCCCGTAGATTTGCAACGAATTCATACAATAATAAGCCAAAATTAGTTACAGCCAACCTTATATGCTGTAAATTTAGAACACAAATCCTTTACGTTATTTTTTGACTCTGGTAGTCCACGTAATATCATGGATTTGAAGACACATCATTTGTTGTTTTCGAACTTTCCGATTGAAAAATCCGGAATTAGTCTTTCGGGTATAGGAAATAATGAATTAAATGTCATAGGCATAACTCATGTTCAGTTCAGAGTCGTAATCGCACGTTTGCCGATACATTTGTTGTTGTAAAAAACATTAATATGTGTCCAGCTGTAATTATAGGATACCCATCTATGGGAAATCAAAACATTATCTTAGCCCCTGCCAAGCACGGCGTGTATATCAAAGGGAAATTCTATAAGTCTTCTAATACCTCAAAATCAGTTTTGGATAAAAAGGAGACGACAAATGTAACCGTAACGTACATTGAAGAACCAATAACCTGTCTCACGTATAAAGAAATAATATAAGCGACCCAGCAGAATTCTCGTTCACCCGTAATATCATCTTGCACGCAATCTATCGAACGAAACGTACCTTCGAATTTAATAGTGCAAATAAAGAAAACATTACCGGGATCTGAAATATTAATCCTTTCCGATACTTTGAAAACTAACGGATTGTCTGTCACACAAGCTATTTATACAGTAGGCTCACATAAACAATGTAATATTGAAGTCTGTAATCATTTAAATAACACTTTAGTAATTCACAAAAATCAACATATCTTGGATGTAAAAGTTTATAAACATCGCATTCTTACCGTTGCTGAAATCAATCACTCTCAATCAGTTGCGGATGAATCCCTTTTGCGATCTATTAAAAATAAAATTAATAAGGACATTCAAGACGAAGAAATTCAGCAGAAAATTTTTGAACTTTTAACTAAATATCATGATGTTTTTTCCACTACGGATGGATCCTTAGGAAAAACAGATGTGATCGAGCATCAAATAAGGTTAAAGGACAAGCAGAAAATTATCTATGTACTCTCGTACAGACTCCCTATGAAATTCCAGAATGAAATAAATGATGAAGTAGGTAAAATGCTAGAAGAAGGAGTCATTAGGAAATCAAACAGCCCTTATAATTTTCCTTTAATAGTTGTACCGAAAAAAGATCGAACATGGCGTATCTGTGTCGACTTTCGTCGTCTAAACGAGGAAACGATTCCTGATCGATTCCCAGTGCCATGTACTGACGATATTTTGTCTTTGTTAGGTCAGAATAAATATTTTACCAGTTTGGACTTACTTAAAGGCTTTCACCAGATATCATTAGAAAAAGATAGTATCCCATACACAGCCTTCAGCACAGCCAGGGGACATTATGAATTCTTACGGATGCCTTTTGGTTTACGTTGTGCTCCTATAACACTTACAAGAATGATTAACATAGTGTTTGGAGACTTGTTAGGGGATATATTGCATGCTTATATGGATGATCTTGTAATCTTTTCCAACACCTTAGAAGAACATCTACGTAAGTTAGAACTAGTACTACAGAGATTAAGACAACATAACTTAAGGGTGAAGATTAGTAAGTGTGAATTTTTCAAAACAAAATTAATATATTTGGGTTTCATGGTGTCAAGCCAAGGTCTTAAAGTAGTCCATGATAAGGTGTCGGCTATACGTAATTTTCCCATACCTACTAATGTCAAGGGAATACAGCAATTTCTGGGTTGTAGTGGATATTACAGGCGTTTTATACGCAACTATTCAATAATAGCCGCTCCTTTAACTGATCTTACGAAGAAGGGCGTAGATTTCATATGGTCTGACCAACATCAACAGGCGTTTAATACCTTGAAAGATGAACTGTGTAGTTCTCCTATCTTAAAATTTCCTGACTTCGGTAAGGAATTCTTCATTGCAACAGACGCCTCAGACTTAGGAGTAGGAGGGGTATTGCTTCAGCAATATGATAAACAATTTTTCCCGATAGCTTTCTATTCTCGAAAATTGAGAACTTCCGAAAGTAAGTGTGCAGTAATAGACAAGGAAGGGCTAGCTATTGTTAATTCACTAGTGCATTTTAAGTTCATAATTTACGGTTATCGCGTTAAGGTTCTTACTGACCATAAACCACTAACAGACTTCTTTAAAGGCTTCAACCACAGCCCTAAACGAACTCGGTGGCATTTGATCATTCAAGATTTTGGCGCAAGAATCGGGTATTTACCTGGGAAAGCAAATATCATTGCGGATGCATTATCACGCAACCCCGTGTCATCTTGTACGGAGCCTTTAGCTGAATTAATAGATATATCAACATCCATGCCTATTGTAAAAACAATATCTGAAGAAGAAGATTTAGGCTGGAGCGCTGAATTGTTACAGACTGAGCAAAGAAAAGATCTGAAAATAGAAACAATTATAAATGCTTTGAAAGGCAATCATAAGGAAAAGGGATATATAAAGTATAAGCAACAGAATTATATAATCAAAGATAATATTCTGTGTAGGACTGTGACAAGGAAAACCCGCAATACACCACATGTAACTAACGACCAGGTAGTAGTACCAATCTCACTTATTTCCACTGTCCTGAATTGGTTGCATTCAAATCCATTACATGGACACCCGGGGTTCTCATTAATGTCACAGAAATCCAAATCATTGTTTTATTGGCATACAATGCTTACAGATATAAAAAGACACATAGCTAATTGTCGCACATGCCAGGAAAACAAAGGGCATACGAAAACACCTGTCAGCCTAGGAGCTTATCCTGTGCCCAATCAACCCTTTGAAAGAATACATTTAGATTTGTTAACAGGATTTTACGAGTCAGACAGAGGAAATAAGCACCTCTTAGTAATTAGAGATGATTTAACTCGATATACAGAACTAATAGCTCTTAAAACTAAAACTGCGATTGAATGCGCTAGGAAGTTTTACGAGTGTTACATTTGTAAACATGGAATTCCACACATGATAATCTCAGACTCGGGTGGTGAATTTAATAAACACTTTCTTACCTCATTGTGTGAATTCCTCAGCATAAAGAAAATAAATACCATGATATATCACCCAGAGTCGAATGGGCTAGTGGAAAGAGCAAATAGGAAGATATTAAATATATTAAGGGTAACACTAGGGGGACCAGACCAAGACTGGGATATTGCAATACCCGCGGCACTGAGTACTCTGAATTATTCATATCATATATCAATTAAAATGTCACCGCATGAATCATTGTATGGTACCCCAGTTAGAACGCCTTTCCATGTATTAACGCCTACAACTAATCTATCAAATCCTTTAAATGAATGTATAAATGCAAGTATAAGTCGATATGATATCCTTCGAAAGAATTTAGAAGAATCACAAATCATAATGAAAAGGAATCATGATAAAACAGCGAAACCAACTAAAACATATACCGTGGGTGATAACGTATATATTCAAATCAATGTACGAAAAGGGCTCAATTATAAACTAACACCTAAGTTTGAAGGCCCATTTAACATTTTGGAAACATTAACGGCCAATAGGTTTAGAGTTCAAAACGTATCCCAACCCACGGATGAGAGAATAGTACCATTGGCTCACATAAGAAATTAAAAAGAAAAGAGAGGAAAAGAAGTGAGGGAAATTTTTTTTTTTATTTTATGTGATTAAAAGTTTTCTTTTTAATACAGAGGTAATTACATATATTTTTCTCGTTACAGGTTTCCAAGATGAATTTTTTGTTGTTGGGAGGGATATTGTTCGCTCAGACATTTTTCTCGTGTGGGATGAGCTCTAAAACTAAAAGTATAAATTTTGAATATGGCACTATAGTTGAAAGACAAGAAGACATTTTTATTACATCAACCAACGTAATTGTAGAAGTGAATATGCAAGCAATTTTTCTTCAAGAGAATGATGTCACTAGCTTAAGAACCGCCATTTCAAGGTTTTCTGCCTAATTGGATGAGTTGCATAGAAGACATTTTCATTTGACTACAGAGAGTTTGCTTGGATCAACATTAAAAGTTGCAGAGATGCTATCTGATGACTTGAAAAATAAGACTGACGAGACAGGATCTTTGGCTTATGACCTTTTGATGTGGACTGTAGGACACGAACATAAAGAAAGACGAAATCCGTTTATTTATGCTGCATTAAGCATCTTTGGGTCTGTTGCAAGTTTAGGTTTAGGAATTTCCAATCGTCTTAAAATTAGTAATCAAAATAAGAAAATTGAGTTCTTGACTCTTGAAGATGAATTGATTATGTCAGAACTAAGGAATCAGTCAGCTTCAATCAATAAAATTATGGATTTAGTAAATGAACATTCAAATAATATAATTCAGATTATGGAAGTACAGGATTTGTTGGCAACATTTACGTATTATGATTCAAAGATAGATCACATACATAACAGAATTGCACATTTCATTGAGAAATCCAAGGATTATGTAGAAGCTATCACGTTAGCAACTAAAGGTGTACTGTCGCCCCATTTGTTGCCTATAAGTTACTTAAAGTTAAGTAAATACTCAATGTGTGCTTATAAAAGTAGCACACCAATAAATGGTGGCAGCTGTGGGATTCTAAGAATTAGAGACCATTTATTGGTGTGCTACTTTTATAAGCACACATTGAGTATGTGTTGTTTCAGATGTGTATAACTGGATAACAGAATACATCGTATTAGCTTTAAAAGTATTTATTCTCTAAAAACAACAGAGTTAAACATATCCATCACTGGAGGGAGCTGGGTTGGTCAGATGACCAATTCTGGTGAAGTATAGATATGAACTGACTAACTTATCGATATCACAGATATCGTATGCTTAGTTTATATAAGTTTCGTCACAACCTCGGAAGACACCTGCATCCGGTGACGTCACAAACTTTCACACGCTGATGCATGGTGTTGACAGTTAAGAAAAATGTCACATTGTCGAGGCTGCATTGTACGTCCTGTTTATGATTTGAATGACTACAGTAAGTCCCACGGCTAGCACCTTCATCCAACATGACATATTACGTCATGTGTTTTAAACATGTAATATTAACTATTATAACTAATATATATATATATATATATATATATATATATATATATATATATATATATATATATATATATATATATATATATATATATATATATATATATATATATATATATATATATATATATATATATATATATATATATATATATATATATAAACATATATATATATATATATATATATATATATATATATATATATATATATATATATATATATATATATATATATATATATATATGTAGTAATAATGACAAAGGAAATCCACATTGATATATCGGTAAAAATTCATGTAGTTACAGGGACGGATTTTGAGAACCAGCTCGAAAAAAAAACGGGTTCTCGGGAGCTCTTAATATTTTTTTTTTTTTTTTACTGAAATATCAATTATAGATCACTTATCCATATTTAGACTTATGAAAGTGTAAAAGGGATTTATACCAACAACAATGCTATATTTCAGAGCATTTCACGCAAGTTACCACCACCAACTGGTCCCAAGACAGATAGCTGGCTAAGCTGGCTTCGATTTCAACTCTGCCTCCAACCAAGATTATGATGAACTCTGGTCTGTTTCTGGGCCCTATGATTGTAGCAGCAATGTCTGCATTTTCCCCAAGTGCAACCACCACATATTACGTCACTGACGAAGCACCCTGGGTTCTAACACCCAGCCAGATAAAAGACGTTCTAACGACTGTTCTGTGACCGGATTTCTTGCTGACCTCTCCAGTTCAGGTCAAGGCTCTGTCTAACGTCAGCTGCTCCTTTCGGGCGATGAGGTCCCGTGTTGCTACTTTTGCATTCGAAGGTAAATAAATTCCAGATACTATTATTATCATTATTGTTATTATTGTTGTTGTTGTTGTTAAGTCCACATTAAATGAGAAAAAACAGTTGATATACAAAACTGATTAGCATAAGAGTTGATTGGAACATTATGTAAACTGCGTTCCACTGAATAAGAATTATATGAATACTCCTCTTGGGCTATCATCCAACAAGAGAACTTTATCCTAGTGAAACTCCAAGAAAACAAAAACAATAAAAAACATTTGAGTTAGGTTGTGATATTCAGCAAATTTGTAGATTTAAATAATAATATCTCTATTCTTTTTTAATGAAACACATTTGCACCGACTCGCATGGATGGCCATTTAGCTCGGGAAAGTTTCCTAACAACTGATTGGTTAGAATTATCCAACCAATCAACTAGCAAGAAACTTTTCCGAGCTAAAAGGGCACCCCTACGAGTCAGTGCACTAACTCGCAGGGGTGCCATTTTAGCTCGGAAAAGTTTCCTACTAACTGATTGGTATCTAGTGTTAGAATCTTTGCCTGGTGATTGCCAGACTGAGGTTTGAGTCATGTTCAAACTCGTTAGTTCCTTTTGGTCGCTGCAATCTCACCATCCTTGTGAGCTAATGATCGGGTGTTTGGGAGAGCTAAAAGGTCTATCTGCTGAGTCATCAGCACACTTTGCCTCGCCTTCCTTGGTCTTAGCTTGGGTAGAGAGGGGCCTTCGGCGCTGATCATATGTATACAAGTTAATTAGATGAAGTAGATAAAGTACTGACAGTTAATTCACCCTTCCAGAGAACACTTGCTCCTTGTTTGGCCCAGAAGGTTCCATTGGTGGTCAGGTATCCTTCTATCGAAGGATACCCTCTCCATTGGATGGTTCCCATGAGGAAGTGGCTCGTGGGAAGCTCACGAATTCCTCTGACCCAACTTCAAGGTATGTAGAGCAAAGTCCTCAAGATCTTGGCTGACACCTTGACTGCAGATAGGAATTTGACGGATATATTTGAATGATGAGGTGGAGTGGAATGCACTCGACCATTGAGAAAAGTGCAAGAGCCTCTGTCCTATGTCTCTTGTATCAATAAGCATTTGGTCATTTCATTTGTAAGAGAAAGAAACATTTTGATGAAGCTTCCCTTAAGATTGCCTAGTTAATTTCAGCATTGAATATTATGGATATTCGAGCACTGAAATACTCTATGAAAGACAAATTTTATATCAATACATTCACTGTACAAAGAAATTGACTAATTGTAGATGAAAAAAGAATGACTCCCTTAATTCTGAATGCTTCATTTTACAGCAATTTCCCTTCTGAAAAAGTCGTTGATGGATTGATAGATGGAGACGATAGATACATTTCATTAAAACTTGTCAAACCTTGGTGGTGGGTTGATCTTGGAGAAGAGAGGATCATCTATCAAATCCAGATCTATCCAAGACAGAACTATTACCCCAGAAGGTTCCATGACATTGAGGTAAGTACTAGTTCTTATAGGAAATATGGTAACGTATGTTTTTGTCCTGAAGGACACTTCAAACTTCTTTGTAAATTTGACAGACTACAGTTGGATCCTTAACCTGTGAGAGTTCTCGACCTTTGTAAATTTGACGGACTACAGTTGGTTCCTTAACCTGTGAGAGTTCTCGACCTTAGTAAATTTGACAAGACTACAGTTGGATCCTTATCCTGTGAGAGTTCTCGACCTTTGTAAATTTGACAAGACTACAGTTGGATCCTTAACCTGTGAGAGTTCTCGACCTTTGTAAATTTGACAAAATCAGTTGGATCCTTAACCTGAGAGAGTTCTCGACCTTTGTAAATTTGACAGAATCAGTTGGACCCTTAACCTATGAGAGATAATTGAATTTAATATCTAATTTTAGCTTTGGGAATTGATATCAATGGAAAATTCATTTATGATAAATGCTTTTGTCTAAGCAAAGATTTGAACTGATGCCTTCAAGCCGAGGCCATGCCAGCAGGTACTCTATCAATCTTGATAGCTCGATTGGTGGGGTCCCTAATGTCATGGTTTCGGCTAAGAGGCATAGGTTCGAATCTTTGCTCAGGCAGAAGCATTTCTCATTAATGAATTTCCAATGGATATGCTTTCCAAAAGGTAGAATTCGATATTGAATGCCTTTGTGGTTGATATTTATATTGATCATAATCACGAGTGTTAGTAATTGTATATATATATATATATATATATATATATATATATATATATATATATATATATATATATATATATATATATATATATATATATATATGTATATATATATATATATATATATATATACGGTATATATACATATATATACATATACATATATATATACATATATATATACATATATATATAAATATATATATATATATATATATATATATATATATATATATATATATATATATATATATATATATATATATATATATATATATATATATATATATATATATATATATATATGATAGTTTTTGCACATTTTTACTTGTTTTTCATATTCAAATAAGCCATATATATTTTTGAAACATCAATGTCTGGATTCTCCTCACGACCTCGGGATCAGAGCACCAGGCGAAATCACACAAAGACAAGAGCTTGGCTCCGGCCGGGAATCGAACCCTGGTCGGCAAGCTTGTATAGACAGTGACTAAGCCACTCGGCCACGAAGAAAGATAAAATTCAATGACAATTCTTCTGTACTTATACCTGTCGAATTCAGGTATTTTGTACATAGAATTGAAATCAACCCATCTTCACCATCGTAGCTAATTAGTAGTTTGTTACTTGGCATTCAATTAATGATAAATTTTGCACATTTTTACGTGTTTTTCATATTCAAATAAGCCATATATATTTTTGATACATTAATGTCTGGATTCTCTTAACGACCTCGGGATCAGAGCCCCAGGCGAAATCACACAAAGACAAGAGCTTGGGTCCGGCCGGGAATCGAACCCTGGTCGGCAAGCTTGTATAGACAGTGACTAAGCCACTTGCCCACGAAGAAAGATAAAAGTCAATGACAATTCTTCTGTACTTATGCCTGTCGAATTCAGGTATTTTGTACTTAGAATTGAAATCAAACCATCTTCACCATCGTAGCTAATTGGTAGTTTGTTACTTGGCATTCAATTAATGATAAATTTTGCACATTTTTACGTGTTTTCCATATTCAAATAAGCCATATATATTTTTGATACTTTAATGTCTGGATTCTCTTAACGACCTCGGGATCAGAGCCCCAGGCGAAATCACACAAAGACAAGAGCTTAGCTCCGGCCGGGAATCGAACCCTAGTCGGCACGCTTGTATAGACAGTGACTAAGCCACTCGGCCACGAAGAAAGATAAAAGTCAATGACAATTTTTCTGTACTTATACCTGTCGAATTCAGGTATTTTTTACTTAAAATTTAAATCAACCCATCTTCACCATCATAGCTAATTGGTAGTTTGTTACTTGGCATTCAATTAATGATAAATTTTGCCCATTTTTACGTGTTTTTCACATTCAAATAAGCCATATATTTTTTTGATACATTAATGTGTGGATTCTCTTAACGACCTCGGGATCAGAGCCCCAGGCGAAATCACACAAAGAAAAGAGCTTGGCTCCGGCCGGGAATCGAACCCTGGTCGGCAAGCTTGTATAGACAGTGACTAAGCCATTTGGCCACGAAGAAAGATAAAAGTCAATGACAATTCTTCTGTACTTATACCTGTCGAATTTAGGTATTTTGTACTTAGAATTAAAATCAACCCATCTTCACCATCGTAGCTAATTGGTAGTTTGTTACTTGGCATTCAATTAATGATAAATTTTGCACATTTTTACGTGTTCTTCATATTCAAATAAGCCATATATATTTTTGATACATTAATATCTGGATTTTCTTAACGACCTTGGGATCAGAGCCCCAGGCGAAATCACACAAAGACAAGAGCTTGGCTCTGGCCGGGAATCGAACCCTGGTCGGCAAGCTTGTATAGACAGTGACTAAGCCACTTGGCCACGAAGAAAGATAAAAGTCAATGACAATTCTTCTGTACTTATACCTGTCGAATTCAGGTATTTTGTACTTAAAATTCAAATCAACCCATCTTCACCATCGTAGCTAATTGGTAGTTTGTTACTTAGCATTCAATTAATGATAAATTTAGCAAATTTTTACGTGTTTTTCATATTCAAATAAGCCATATATATTTTTGATACATTAATGTCTGGATTCTCTTAACGACCTCGGGATCAGAGCCCCAGGCGAAATCACACAAAGACAAGAGCTTGGCTCCGGCCGGGAATCGAACCCTGGTCGGCAAGCTTGTATAGACAGTGACTAAGCCACTTGGCCAAGAAGAAAGATAAAAGTCAATGACAATTCTTCTGTACTTATACCTGTCGAATTCAGGTATTTTGTACTTAAAATTGAAATCAACCCATCTTCACCATGTAGCTAATTGGTAGTTTGTTACTTGGCATTCAATTAATGATAAATTTTGCAAATTTTTACGTGTTTTTCATATTCAAATAAGCCATATATATTTTTGATACATTAATGTCTGGATTCTCTTAACGACCTCGGGATCAGAGCCCCAGGCGCAAACACACAAAGACAAGAGCTTGGCTCCGGCCGGGAATCGGACCCTGGTCGGCAAGCTTGTATAGACAGTGACTAAGCCACTTGGCCACGAAGAGAGATAAAATTCAATGACAATTCTTCTGTACTTATACCTGTCGAATTCAGGTATTTTGTACTTAGAATTGAAATCAACCCATCTTCACCATCGTAGCTAATTGGTAGTTTGTTACTTGGCATTCAATTAATGATAAATTTTGCACATTTTTACGTGTTTTTCATATTCAAATAAGCCATATATATTTTTGATACATTAATGTCTGCATTCTCTTAACGACCTCGGGATCAGAGCCCCAGGCGAAATCACACAAAGACTAGAGCTTAGCTCCGGCCGGGAATCGAACCCTAGTCGGCACGCTTGTATAGACAGTGACTAAGCCACTTGGCCACGAAGAAAGATAAAAGTCAATGACAATTCTTCTGTACTTATACCTGTCGAATTCAGGTATTTTGTACTTAAAATTGAAATCAACCCATCTTCACCATCGTAGCTAATTGGTAGTTAGTTACTTGGCATTCAATTAATGATAAATTTTGCCCATTTTTACGTGTTTTTCACATTCAAATAAGCCATATATATTTTTGATACATTAATGTCTGGATTCTCTTAACGACCTCGGGATCAGAGCCCCAGGCGAAATCACACAAAGACAAGAGCTTGGCTCCGGCCGGGAATCGAACCCTGGTCGGCAAGCTTGTATAGACAGTGACTAAGCCACTTGGCCACGAAGAAAGATAAAAGTCAATGACAATTCTTCTGTTCTTATACCTGTCAAATTCAGGTATTTTGTACTTAGAATTGAAATCAACCCATCTTCACCATCATACCTAATTGGTAGTTTGTTACTTGGCATTCAATTAATGATAAATTTTGCATATTTTTACGTGTTTTTCGTATTCAAATAAGCCATATATATTTTTGATACATTAATGTCTGGATTCTCTTAACGACCTCGGGATCAGAGCCCCAGGCGAAATCACACAAAGACAAGAGCTTGGGTCCGGCGGGGAATCGAACCCTGGTCGGCAAGCTTGTATAGACAGTGACTGAGCCACTTGGCCACGAAGAAAGATAAAAGTCAATGACAATTCTTCTTTACTTATATATGTCGAATTCAGGTATTTTGTACTCACAATTGAAATCAACCCATCTTCACCATCGTAGCTAATTGGTAGTTTGTTACTTGGCATTCAATTAATGATAAGTTTTGCACATTTTTACGTGTTTTTCATATTCAAATAAGCCATATATATTTTTGATACATTAATGTCTGGATTCTCTTAACGACCTCGGGATCAGAGCCCCAGGCGAAATCACACAAAGACAAGAGCTTGGCTCCGGCCGGGAATTGAACCCTGGTCGGCAAGCTTGTATAGACAGTGACTAAGCCACTTGGCCACGAAGAAAGATCATAGTCAATGACAATTCTTCTGTACTTATACCTGTCGAATTCAGGTATTTTGTACTTAAAATTGAAATCAACCTATCTTCACCATCGTAGCTAATTGGTAGTTTGTTACTTGGCATTCAATTAATGATAAATTTTGCACATTTTTACGTGTTTTTCATATTCAAATAAGCCATATATATTTTTGATACATTAATGTCTAGATTCTCTTAACGACCTCGGGATCAGAGCCCCAGGTGAAATCACACAAAGACAAGAGCTTAGCTCCGGCCGGGAATTGAACCCTGGTCGGCAAGCTTGTATAGACAGTGACTAAGCCACTTGGCCACGAAGAAAGATAAAAGTCAATGACAATTCTTCTGTACTTATACCTGTCGAATTCAGGTATTTTGTACTTAGAATTGAAATCAACCCATCTTCACCATCGTAGCTAATTGGTAGTTTGTTACTTGGCATTCAATTAATGATAAAATTTGCATATTTTTACGTGTTTTTCATATTCAAATAAGCCATATATATTTTTGATACATTAATGTCTGGATTCTCTTAACTACCTCGGGATCAGAGCCCCAGGAGAAATCACACAAAGACAAGAGCTTGGCTCCGGCCGGGAATCGAACCCTGGTCGGCAAGCTTGTAGAGACAGTGACTAAGCCACTTGGCCACGAAGAAAGATAAAAGTCAATGACAATTCTTCTGTACTTATACCTGTCGAATTCAGGTATTTTGTACTTAGAATTTAAATCGACCTCGGGATCAGAGCCCCAGGCGAAATCACACAAAGACAAGAGCTCGGCTCCGGCTGGGATTCGAACCCTGGTCGGCAAGCTTGTATAGACAGTGACTAAGCCACTTGGCCACGAAGAAAGATAAAAGTCATTGACAATTCTTCTGTACTTATACCTGTCGAATTCATGTATTTGTGCAAAATTTATCATTAATTGAATGCCAAGTAACAAACTACCAATTAGCTACGATGGTGAAGATGGGTTGATTTCAATTCTAAGTACAAAATACCTGAATTTGACAGGTATAAATACAGAAGAATTGTCATTGACTTTTATCTTTCTTCGTGGCCAAGTGGCTTAGTCACTGTCTATACAAGCTTGCCGACCAGGGTTCGATTCCCGGCCAGAGCCAAGCTCTTGTCTTTGTGTGATTTCTCCTGGGGCTCTGATCCCGAGGTCGTTAAGAGAATGCAGACATTAATGTATCAAAAATATATATGGCTTATTTGAATATGAAAAACACGTAAAAATATGCAAAATTTATCATTAATTGAATGCCAAGTAACAAACTACCAATTAGCTACGATGGTGAAAATGGGTTGATTTCAATTTTAAGTACAAAATACCTGAATTCGACAGGTATAAGTACAGAAGAATTGTCATTGAATTTTATCTTTCTTCGTGGCCAAGTGGCTTAGTCACTGTCTATACAAGCTTGCCGACCAGGGTCCGATTCCCGGCCGGAGCCAAGCTCTTGTCTTTGTGTGATTTCGCCTGGGGCTCTGATCCTGAGGTCGTTAAGAGAATCCAGACATTAATGTATCAAAAATATATATGGCTTATTTGAATATGAAAAACACGTAAAAATTTGCAAAATTTATCATTAATTGAATGCCAAGTAACCAACTACCATTTAGCTACGATGGTGAAGATGGGTTGATTTCAATTTTAAGTACAAAATACCAGAATTCGACAGGTATAAGTACAGAAGAATTGTCATTGACTTTTATCTTTCTTCGTGGCCAAGTGGCTTAGTCACTGTCTATACAAGCTTGCCGACCAGGGTTCGATTCCCGGCCGGAGCCAAGCTCTTGTCTTTGTGTGATTTCGCCTGGGGCTCTGATCCCGAGGTCGTTAAGAGAATCCAGACATTAATGTATCAAAAATATATATGGCTTATTTGAATATGAAAAACACGTAAAAATTTGCTAAATTTATCATTAATTGAATGCCAAGTAACAAACTACCAATTAGCTACGATGGTGAAGATGGGTTGATTTCATTTTTAAGTACAAAATACCTGAATTCGACAGGTATAAGTACAGAAGAATTGTCATTGACTTTTATCTTTCTTCGTGGCCAAGTGGCTTAGTCACTGTCTATACAAGCTTGCCGACCAGGGTTCGATTCCCGGCCGGAGCCAAGCTTTTGTCTTAGTGTGATTTCGCCTGGGGCTCTGATCCCGAGGTCGTTAAGAGAATCCACACATTAAGGTATCAAAAATATATATATGGCTTATTTGAATATGAAAAACACGTAAAAATGTGCAAAATTTATCATTAATTGAATGCCAAGTAACAAACTACCAATTAGCTACGATGGTGAAGATGGGTTGATTTCAATTCTAAGTATAAAATACCTGAATTCAACAGGTATAAGTACAGAAGAATTGTCATTGACTTTTATATTTCTTCGTGGCCAAGTGGCTTAGTCACTGTCTATACAAGCTTGCTGACCAGGGTTTGATTCCCGGCCGGAGCCAAGCTCTTGTCTTCGTGTGATTGCGCCTGGGGCTCTGATCCCGAGGTCGTTAAGAGAATCCACACATTAATGTATCAAAAATATATATGGCTTATTTGAATATGAAAAACACGTAAAAATGTGCAAAATTTATCATTAATTGAATGCCAAGTAACAAACAACCAATTAGCTACGATGGAGAAGATGGGTTGATTTCAATTCTAAGTACAAAATACCTGAATTCGACAGGTATAAGTACAAAAGAATTGTCATTGACTTTTATATTTCTTCGTGGCCAAGTGGCTTAGTCACTGTCTATACAAGCTTGCCGACCAGGGTTCGATTCCCGGCCGGAGCTAAGATCTTGTCTTTGTGTGATTTCGCCTGGGGCTCTGATCCCGAGGTCGTTAAGAGAATCCAGACATTAATGTATCAAAAATATATATGGCTTATTTGAATATGAAAAACACGTAAAAATGTGCAAAACTTATCATTAATTGAATGCCAAGTAACAAACTACCAATTAGCTACGATGGTGAAGATGGGTTGATTTCAATTGTAAGTACAAAATACCTGAATTCGACAGGTATAAGTACAGAAGAATTGTCATTGACTTTTATCTTTCTTCGTGGCCAAGTAGCTTAGTCATTGTCTATACAAGCTTGCCGACCAGGGTTCGATTCCCGGCCGGAGCTAAGCTCTTGTCTTTGTGTGATTTCGCCTGGGGCTCTGATCCCGAGGTCGTTAAGAGAATGCAGACATTAATGTATCAAAAATATATATGGCTTATTTGAATATGAAAAACACGTAAAAATGTGCAAAATTTATCATTAATTGAATGCCAAGTAACAAACTACCAATTAGCTACGATGGTGAAAATGGGTTGATTTCAATTTTAAGTACAAAATACCTGAATTCGACAGGTATAAATACAGAAGAATTGTCATTGAATTTTATCTTTCTTCGTGGCCAAGTGGCTTAGACACTGTCTATACAAGCTTGCCGACCAGGGTCCGATTCCCGGCCGGAGCCAAGCTCTTGTCTTTGTGTGATTTCGCCTGGGGCTCTGATCCCGAGGTCGTTAAGAGAATCCAGACATTAATGTATCAAAAATATATATGGCTTATTTGAATATGAAAAACACGTAAAAATTTGCAAAATTTATCATTAATTGAATGCCAAGTAACCAACTACCATTTAGCTACGATGGTGAAGATGGGTTGATTTCAATTTTAAGTACAAAATACCTGAATTCGACAGGTATAAGTACAGAAGAATTGTCATTGACTTTTATCTTTCTTCGTGGCCAAGTGGCTTAGTCACTGTCTATACAAGCTTGCCGACCAGGGTTCGATTCCCGGCCGGAGCCAAGCTCTTGTCTTTGTGTGATTTCGCCTGGGGCTCTGATCCCGAGGTCGTTAAGAGAATCCAGACATTAATGTATCAAAAATATATATGGCTTATTTGAATATGAAAAACACGTAAAAATTTGCTAAATTTATCATTAATTGAATGCCAAGTAACAAACTACCAATTAGCTACGATGGTGAAGATGGGTTGATTTCAATTTTAAGTACAAAATACCTGAATTCGACAGGTATAAGTACAGAAGAATTGTCATTGACTTTTATCTTTCTTCGTGGCCAAGTGGCTTAGTCACTGTCTATACAAGCTTGCCGATCAGGGTTCGATTCCCGGCCAGAGCCAAGCTCTTGTCTTTGTGTGATTTCGCCTGGGGCTCTGATCCCAAGGCCGTTAAGAAAATCCAGACATTAATGTATCAAAAATATATATGGCTTATTTGAATATGAAAAACACGTAAAAATCTGCAAAATTTATCATTAATTGAATGCCAAGTAACAAACTACCAATTAGCTACGATGGTGAAGATGGGTTGATTTCAATTCTAAGTATAAAATACCTGAATTCAACAGGTATAAGTAGAGAAGAATTGTCATTGACTTTTATCTTTCTTCGTGGCCAAGTGGCTTAGTCACTGTCTATACAAGCTTGCTGACCAGTGTTTGATTCCCGGCCGGAGCCAAGCTCTTGTCTTCGTGTGTTTGCGCCTGGGACTCTGATCCCGAGGTCGTTAAGAGAATCCACACATTAATGTATCAAAAATATATATGGCTTATTTGAATATGAAAAACACGTAAAAATGTGCAAAATTTATCATTAATTGAATGCCAAGTAACAAACAACCAATTAGCTACGATGGTGAAGATGGGTTGATTTCAATTCTAAGTACAAAATACCTGAATTCGACAGGTATAAGTACAAAAGAAAAGTCATTGACTTTTATATTTCTTCGTGGCCAAGTAGCTTAGTCACTGTCTATACAAGCTTGCCGACCAGGGTTCGATTCCCGGCCGGAGCTAAGCTCTTGTCTTTGTGTGATTTCGCCTGGGGCTCTGATCCCGAGGTCGTTAAGAGAATCCACACATTAATGTATCAAAAATATATATGGCTTATTTGAATATGAAAAACACGTAAAAATGTGCAAAATTTATCATTAATTGAATGCCAAGTAACAAACTACCAATTAGCTACGATGGTGAAGATAGGTTGATTTCAATTTTAAGTACAAAATACCTGAATTCGACAGGTATAAGTACAGAAGAATTGTCATTGACTATGATCTTTCTTCGTGGCCAAGTGGCTTAGTCACTGTCTATACAAGCTTGCCGACCAGGGTTCGATTCCCAGCCGGAGCCAAGCTCTTGTCTTTGTGTGATTTCGCCTGGGGCTCTGATCCCGAGGCCGTTAAGAGAATCCAGACATTAATGTATCAAAAATATATATGGCTTATTTGAATATGAAAAACACGTAAAAATGTGCAAAACTTATCATTAATTGAATGCCAAGTAACAAACTACCAATTAGCTACGATGGTGAAGATGGGTTGATTTCAATTGTAAGTACAAAATACCTGAATTCGACAGGTATAAGTACAGAAGAATTGTCATTGACTTTTATCTTTCTTCGTGGCCAAGTAGCTTAGTCATTGTCTATACAAGCTTGCCGACCAGGGTTCGATTCCCGGCCGGAGCCAAGCTCTTGTCTTTGTGTGATTTCGCCTGGGGCTCTGATCCCGAGGTCGTTAAGAGAATCCAGACATTAATGTATCAAAAATATATATGGCTTACTTGAATATGAAAAACACGTAAAAATTTGCAAAATTTATCATTAATTGAATGCCAAGTAACAAACTACCAATTAGCTACGATGGTGAAGATGGGTTGATTTCAATTCTAAGTACAAAATACCTGAATTCGACAGGTATAAGTACAGAAGAATTGTCATTGACTTTATCTTTCTACGTGGCCAAGTGGCTTAGTCACAGTCTATAAAAGCTTGTCAACCAGGGTTCGATTCCCGGCCGGAGCCAAGCTCTTGTCTTTGTGTGATTTCGCCTGGGGCTCTGATACCGAGGTCGTTAAGAAAATCCAGACATTATTGTATCAAAAATATATATGGCTTATTTGAATATATATATATATATATATATATATATATATATATATATATATATATATATATATATATATATATATATATATATATATATATATATATATATATATATATATATATATATATATATATATATATATATATATATGTAATAGTTAGAATAGTAATATTACATGTTTAAAACAAATGACGTAATATGTCATGTTGGTTGGAAGAGCTAACCGTGAGATTTGCTATGGTCTACTCAAATTGTAAGCAGGATGTAAGATGCTGAGTTGCCATTCTTTCTTAATGTCAACACATTGTCTCTTCGTGTGAAAGTTTGTGACGTCACCGGATGCAGGTGTCTTCCGATTCCGTCACTTAGCTAAATTAAAGCAAGTATACGATATTTGGGATATCGGTAATTTATTCAGTTCATATCTAAACTTCACCAGAATTGGTCATGTGGACCAACACAGCTTCCTCCAGTGATGGAGATGTTTAACTCAGTTGTTATTCACAATAAAACTTAAAAACTACTAAAATGTGTTCAGTAAACCATTCAAATACATCTGAAAACAACTCATACTCAAATGTGTGCTTAAGACAGTAGCACACCAATAAATGTTGGCAGCGATTAAACTCAAAGACAGCGGTTAAACTCAAAGACAGCGATTAAACTCTAAGAATTAGAGAAATATCTTCAAGACTTCAAAATAAATAGCTGTAAAACCAGAGATATATCTTCAAGACTTCAACATAAAAGCTGTGAAACCAGAGAATGATCTTCAAGACTTCAACATAAAAGCTGTAATACCTGATAAAGATCTTCAAGAACTCAAAACTATCTACAAGAATCTACAATTTTGACTAAGTCCAACGGAAATGCTAACACCAACATATGTTAGTATACAAATAGAATCTTCAATCAACATCCTAGGAAACCCAAGGACTGGCGTTCAACTATTGCAAGACATATCCAGGAAGAACTACAAACAACAAGAAACTAGAACGAGACATCGCTAACAAAACATCAAGAGAGAGAGAGAGACGACGAGTCGACTTCATATATAAGCTAAGTACAGAGATTTTGTATTCATTTCAGTTTGTGCAGTGAAGTGTAGTTATCACAAGTCGTTAGTCAATTATTACTGGGGTGAGTGAATTCCTAAACTTTGTTATAAGAAACTCCGAATTCTCATTTAGAATTTTTCTTTCTTTGTGCTAATTCCTTTTTCTTTCATAAACTCTTGGGAGGAAATGTATTGGGATTAGTAACATTGTTGGGGGAATTTTATTATACATATGCGTTTACGCAGTGGGCGTCTGTACTCATATAGATATTTTGATAGGATTGAAAGGGGTCAAAGAGATAGAAAAAAAAAGAATACAGCAGTCATGGCTCCTCCTGTCAGCCCTACCCCTGGACCTAGTGGTGTAGGCCAGGCTAATCCTCCTCCAATTGTGACGCTTGTAAATGCCAGGTCAGCAATCCTTCCTTTTCAAGGCCGTGTCAACGGGTTCTTGCCACAAAATGTGGAGTCATGGATTTCATCCGTTGATGCCCATTTAAATGCCAAACAAATCGTAGATCCTTTTGTACAATTACAAGAAGCTAAAAGTTTTATAGATTTTTCTAAGGGGGATGCGAGTGCGTATTTAAGAGGTGTTTCATTTCAGGAAGCAGTTACTTGGGATGATTTCAAAGTTAGGTTACGCGCGATCTATGGGGGTGAGGAAGCTTTGGATGTAGTGTTAACGTTACGAAATACACTTAATCAAGCCACTATGAATCGGCTTAATGTTGTTGAGAGAGCAGCTCTCATAGCTGATAGGCTTAACGAATATCAGGACATTTTAGGTAATTCCACTTGGGTTACTAACGATAATATCCCCGTGAAAGATTTTTTACGATTAATGTATTTAACTTGCATGACACTTATGTTGCCTGAAGCTTTAGTGCGGTGCTTTGATAAGAAGTTAATGCCTGCAAGTACGGAATTGGATGTCTATAAACAGATAAAGAAACACATGTCCAAGTGTCCAGATCTCGATTCCGTGTTAACTCAAGTTTTTGCTAAGAATGAAACAAAACCACAAACAGTGAACGTAATTAATAATCCAGTAGCGGGAGTGACGTGTTACAACTGCAAACGTCAAGGTCACATAAGCGCAGACTGTAGAACGAAATTTTGTTCAGTTCACAACACAGGATCACATTCTTATAGTCAATGTTACGCGCGTAAGACACAACAATATCCTAAAAATGCACAGTCAATTCCCCAGTCAGTTCCATATGGAAATAAAAAGAAAAATCCTCATTTTAACAATAAGAAGAAACAACAAAATGTCAATGCAGTTCAGAGTTCGAAACAAACAAACACTTCTTCAAATATCGCTGAGCCTGGGCCGTCAAACCAGACCTCGCAAAGTCAGCCTAATTTTCAGAATGTGCAGAGCAAAGCAAATACCACATAGTTAACTCTAGAGGGGAAGAGAGTGATGTTGGGTCAAGGTCATTTATGTCAACATCAATAGTATTGAATAATCAATTTAATGTTTTATCAGATAATTGTGAGACAATAGATTTTCCTATGAAACACACGGCCGAATTAAGTAAAACAGTGCATGCTCCCGTATATTTGCAACGAATTCATACAATAATAAGCCAAAATGAGTTACGGCCAACCTTATATGCTGTAAATTTAAAACACAAATCCTTTACGTTATTTTTTGACTCTGGTAGTCCACGTAATATTATGGATTTGAAGACGCATCATTTGTTGTTTTCGAACTTTCCGATTGAAAAATCAGGAATTAGACTTTCAGGTATAGGAAATAATGAATTAAACGTCATAGGCATAACTCATATTCAGTTCAGAGTCGGTAATCGCACGTTTGCCGATACATTTGTTGTTGTGAAAAACATTAATATGTATCCAGCTGTAATTATAGGATACCCATCTATGGGAAATCAAAACATTATCTTAGCTCCTGCAAAGCACGGCGTGTATATCAAAGGGAAATTCTATAAGTCTTCTAATACTTTAAAGTCAGTTTTGGATAAAAAGGAGACGACAAATGTAACCGTAACGTACGTTGAAGAACCAATAACTTGTCTCACTAATAAAGAAATAATATACGCGACCCAGCAGAATTCTCGTTCACCCGTAATATCATCTTGCACGCAATATATCGAACCAAACATACCTTCGAATTTAATAGTGCAAATAAAGAAAACACTACCGGGATCTGAAATATTAATCCTTTCCGATACTTTGAAAACTAACGGATTGTCTGTCACACAAGCTATTTATACAGTAGGCTCACGTCAGCAATGTAATATCGAAGTCTGTAATCATTTAAATAACACTTTAGTAATTCACAAAAATCAACATATCTTGGATGTAGAAGTTTATAAACATCGTATTCTTACCGTTGCTGAAATCAATCACTCTCAATCAGTTGCGGATGAATCCCTTTTACGATCTATTAAAAATAAAATCCGTAAGGACATTCAAGACGAAGAAATTCAGCAGAAAATTTTTGAACTTTTAAATAAATATACAGATGTCTTTTCCACTACGGATGGATCCTTAGGGAAAACAGATGTGATCGAGCATCAAATAAGGTTAAAAGACAAACAGAAAATTATATATGTACCCTCGTACAGACTCCTTATGAAATTCCAGAATGAAATAAATGATGAAGTAGGTAAAATGTTAGAGGAAGGAGTCATTAGAAAATCAAATAGCCCTTATAATTTTCCTTTAATAGTTGTACCGAAAAAAGATCGAACATGGCGTATCTGCGTCGACTTTCGTCGTCTAAACGAGGAAACGATCCCTGATCGATTCCCAGTGCCATGTACTGACGATATTTTGTCTTTGTTAGGTCAGAATAAATATTTTACCAGTTTGGACTTACTTAAAGGCTTTCACCAGATATCATTAGAAGAAGATAGTATCCCATACACAGCCTTCAGCACAGCCAGGGGACATTATGAATTTTTACGGATGCCTTTTGGTTTACGTTGTGCTCCTATAACCTTTACAAGAATGATTAACATAGTGTTTGGAGACTTGTTAGGGGATATATTGCATGCCTATATGGATGATCTTGTAATCTTTTCCAACACCTTAGAGGAACATCTACGTAAGTTAGAACTAGTACTACAGAGATTAAGACAACATAACTTAAGGGTAAAGATTAGTAAGTGTGAATTTTTCAAAACAGAATTAATATATTTGGGTTTCATGGTGTCAAGCCAAGGTCTTGAAGTAGTCCATGATAAGGTGTCGGCTATACGTAATTTTCCCATACCTACTAATGTCAAGGGAATACAGCAATTTCTGGGTTGTAGTGGATATTACAGGCGTTTTATACGCAACTATTCAATAATAGCCGCTCCTTTAACTGATCTTACGAAGAAGGGCGTAGATTTCATATGGTCTGAGCAACATCAACAGGCGTTTAATACTTTGAAAGATGAACTGTGTAGTTCTCCTATCTTAAAATTTCCTGACTTCGGTAAGGAATTCTTCATTGCAACAGACGCCTCAGACTTAGGAGTAGGAGGGGTATTGCTTCAGCAATATGATAAACAGTTTTTCCCGACTCTGGGTGATATATCATGGTATTAACCTTCTTTATGTTGAGGAATTCACACAATGAGATAAGAAAGTGATTATTAAATTCACCACCCGAGTCTGAGATTATCATGTGTGGAATTCCATGTTTACAAATGTAACACTCGTAAAACTTCCTAGCGCATTCAATCGCAGTTTTAGTTTTAAGCGCTATTAGTTCTGTATTTATGTAATAGTTAGAATAGTAATATTACATGTTTAAAACAAATGACGTAATATGTCATGTTGGTTGGAAGAGCTAACCGTGAGATTTGCTATGGTCAACTCAAATTGTAAGCAGGATGTAAGATGCTGAGTTGCCATTCTTTCTTAATGTCAACACATTGTCTCTTCGTGTGAAAGTTTGTGACGTCACCGGATGCAGGTGTCTTCCGATTCCGTCACTTAGCTAAATTAAAGCAAGTATACGATATTTGGGATATCGGTAATTTATTCAGTTCATATCTAAACTTCACCAGAATTGGTCATGTGGACCAACACAGCTTCCTCCAGTGATGGAGATGTTTAACTCAGTTGTTATTCACAATAAAACTTAAAAACTACTAAAATGTGTTCAGTAAACCATTCAAATACATCTGAAAACAACTCATACTCAAATGTGTGCTTAAGACAGTAGCACACCAATATATATATATTATGTATATATGCATATATATATGTATATATATAATATATA
>NC_090767.1:49551068-49552234 GCF_036898095.1 Palaemon carinicauda
AGACACAAACAATAGATTTCAACTATGCTTTGGTCTCTGTCGGTCTGTCTGTTAAGGACTTAATGATTCAATGTCTGTTGAAGAGATGTCAGGAGATGAAGGAAGATGCTGCAACAGGGAATAGTAATATGATGAGAGAGAGAGTGTCTCCCATAGACGACTACTTTTGAGGAACACACGCCAAAGAATGTACAACATCCATCTCCCTAATAAGATACAAAGTAATCTCATCTTGGTCTCAGAGAGAGATAGAGAGAGAGAGAGAGAGAGAGAGAGAGAGAGGAGAGAGAGAGAGAGAGAGAGAGAGAGAGAGAGAGAGCCTGTCCAATTAGGGTCTGCACTCTATTCCCTAATGACCTAGGCCAGGTCCCCTCCTCCACTAGGGAGCAAATAGGGCCAGAGATATTCCCTCTCTTACCTATTGATCTTGCTCTGAATCAGGAGCCTTGATTCGGTACGATCAGAAAGAGATTGAGGACGTCCAAAACCAGAGGTTCTCAAAGGTTCTAAGGTTCCAGATTAATTCAATATAATTATTCTTCTTTAGTCTCTCCTCATCTGGTAACAGAGCAAAATGACAATACCTAAGATAAGGTCACACTTACGTGCTCTTATACGACATTACCTTATGGATATATCATGTGGGAACATATAGCTAAGTGTTGGGGTTCGGGAGGCTATTCATTACCGTGGTGGGAGAAAACCCATTTGTCAGACACTTTTCCTCCTGAGGGAAAAATCCCCTTAGACATATACTTTAATTTCTTAGCCTTAAAAGACTAGAATGTTACTCATTTCAACTCAACAAATATCCATAAAAATCATCCAAAATTCCCTCCTTTAGGAAGACAAGTGTCTGAACAACACACACAAATAAATACACATTAAATACTAAAGACAAAATACGAGAGAGAGATCCCAGATCTTAAACTTCTGGCCAAAGACTCCCGTCCCATAAGAGCGCCCTGTATAAAAAGAAGAAGAAGAAGAAGAGGATGAGGAAGAGATGTTATGTAAACAAACAATGTGGAGGACATCACTTGGGGTCACTTTGATGGCAGCTGGCAGACGAAGGTGACTATAACACATCAAGGGAAAGTGACTGGAAGATTTGATGGTTTTGGGGAGAAGGACATTGTTTTTATTGAGAGTGTTAACATAGTTGG
>NC_090767.1:49552734-49572734 GCF_036898095.1 Palaemon carinicauda
TTCCGTAAATATCTGAATTTGGCGCTATTCTCATTTACAAGGCGATATTGTTCTTCTTCTTGTGAATAAACATGAAAATATGCTGTTTTTGGAAACCAATCGGCTAAATTTTCTACATGACTAGTAATTAGTTCATTTTTTTCCTTTTCCAATACAATTACATAATCTGTACTCTTGTATTCTTGTAAAAATCATTGAATGATCTGATTATACACGAACATTCACAATTACCCTCTGGATTTAACACCAATTTAAATAGTTTTTGTGTGTTTAAACCATAAACTATATATATACCATCGATTGGTATTCTACGGCGGTTTTTAAACATAATATCCCTAATTTCAAAATAATAGAATATTATATGTTTATCGTTTGGAATCTCATCACAGAGTAAACTTTCAAGAACATACAAAAAATTATCAATTTTTTTGAATAAATTAATTTTGATGGGATTCTGTACGTCGTCCATCGTAACAATAACTGAAAACAACAGAAAATATATATGTATATATATATATATAAACTTATATTACAAAAATAATATATAGAAATTAGAACAAAATCAAATGAAATAGATATAAACTTTTTTTATTGTTGTAAAATTAGTTTTGGTGTATAGCTCGTTCAACACAAAGAACACATTTGCTACAACCTTGGAGGTTTAAATTTGTACCAATTCACAGCAACCCAATTAGGAAGATCAAATAAAGAAAGCCCGGCAATTGGATGGAATTAACTGGCTGGTTGACTGGCTGGCTGAATGACGGACTAGTATGAAAAATAATATAAATTATATTACACCCCAAATTATTGTTTGTGTGTAACGTGTTATTTTGTTACTTATTCGGGTGTTCTAAAAATTCATTATCAAATACAATATCCATATTTTTATTTTTGTATTAATGGGGATTTGGTCGATTAATTAATTATCATTACAAACAAGTAATATTATAATTAGGGGGGCGTTTTGTACAAAAAAAGTACTGTTAAAGCTGAAAATAAGGCCCAATTATCATAATTTTTTTTTTCTGTTGTTTACCACCAACGACTACTTATTTGACTACCTCTAATATTTTCAGCTCTCTTTTTACATATTTATTGTAAATGATATATAAAAAGATAGTACAAATAATAAAATACAACAATTTAAACAGATTATCATAAACTCTAACAAATAGATTAGATTCTAGGGCCCCACCAACAATATCATCAACAACATTTAAAGTTTCCTTTGTTAAAGACCGCAAAAATGTTGCTCGCTCACAAACGAACATGTAATTTTTATATTTTTCGGGTGGAATAATTTTATCAAATGGTGTGCTTCCTGCTAGCATGTTAAAATTTTCTATATTACACAAACCATTACATCCCAACTGACGTATTTCATCTATTCGTTCTCTGTCTATAACAGTATCAGAATAGAGAAATTCGTTATAATTACAATCCCACTTATTCACATTAAATAAGGGATGTTCATTTTCGGGTAAAATTATTATGTCCTTAGATATTACTGAATCATTAATAGAAAAACCTTTGTCAATACAAAAATTTCCATTAATTTTATACTTTATTAACTTTTTTTTATCTTGCAAATTATATCTAAAACACCCCGTATGTTCGGCTTGTATTCGTGCCAAGTAAATAACCATTCCAGTAACTGTTCCAGAAACAAGAGCAAATTTAACAATATTACTTTTATTTTTCATTTTCTTAAGCGATAAAAATAGATTAATCCATATAGGATTATTATTAACAATATTTTTTCCCCTGGCACTTTTACACAAATCGGCGGCCTTTTCTAAACTTTTAGCTAATTCTTTTTCGTTCCTAAAACCAAAACTTACTGCTAAATCGTCAACCTCTTTTAATAGTTTTTTATATTTATTGTATGGTAAAGTTGAACGGATAAATGCATTTGTTTCACCAGGCAATGATAGATTATTTCCACTTAAAGTTTTATTAAAGTCATCGTATTTTTTCCATTTATTTATATCATTAGGTATATATTTGGATGTGTCATTTGTTGTATTGAAAGTATAATTATTAAAATCTTCAATTAATGTGTTGAAATTTACATCATCCATATTATTTATATTATTAGATATGTTGACATTATAAATTTCTAGAATTTACACTATCTGTAAATTTGTTTTTACCTATAATATCCGTTACATTATCAATAAATGTAAATTTTACCATGTTAAATCTATTATATTTTTTACTAAGGGTAAAAATATTAATTAAATACATGGTGTATATTCAAGTTGATAAAAAATTAGACTTTATTTCAACTTATAAAAATATATTTGATGTGTATATATATTCCTTTTATTTAATGAAAGAAAAAATCATTTATTTTTTTTTGGTATAATGAAATATAATAACCAAAAATTAAAATAAATTCGTTTTCGGTTTTTATTGTTATTAAGATTTCATTGTGATTGTCCACTTTCCACGTTCTGTGTCTTTTTCAACAATAAGTAATAATGATTTTGATATTTTAAATATAAAACGATCTTTACTTGTATTATTATCCCAAAAGATATTTTTTCTTTCCATCCAAGTTAATTGTTTGTTATTCAAAAAACACAACACAGATAAAATATTATTATTACAGTTTTTACAATCTATTATTAAACTTATATCGTTTATTTCATTATGATTAAAAAGACGCAATAATAGATTTTCTAGTTCGCTGCGAAAATAGATTTTAGGACATTGCATTGTGTCATCCAATGTAACGTAGAAGAAAGGTTCCTCGTTATTTTTATCTGCACATTGACTACTCAAAGTGGCATATAATAAAATGTGTTTCTTTTTCTTTACATTTCTCCAAAAGTTTAAAATATCATCAGGAATATTGCTATTAATAATCTCAATACCACCAAGTAACATACTATCACACTGATTAGAAAAATCTAAAAATGTATAACCCCTTGTCATGTAATCTTGAATTTGTTTGTCTATTCCACATAGGAAAAAATCGTTTATTGATGGCAAATTTAAAAGTAAAAAAAGTTGATTGAATGTTGGTGCCAAATAATAGTCTATCATTCTTTTTTTGGAACAATGTATATTTTTTTTCCTTTTATTTAACATAATTATTGGTAAGTAATTTTGATGATGATCGACCAGATCTAATGATAGAAAATTCTGTAAAGCTTCCTCGATATAATTTTTATAAATAGATTCATTGTTATCAAGAATCGAATGTAAACATTTTATCATAAGCTCATACACAAAATGGGGCATACGGATAGGAAAGCCCGATATTTTGTATTTGTTATCGTCGAGTTTTCCCATGTATAATTTTTTTCTGATCAAAACTAATCGCTTAAAAACATTTTCAACTTTTAACTTAATCTTGGGGTATTTTTGAAATGCATTATATTTTGATATTAGTTCTGTTATATGAAGGGGGCTCGACAAAAAGATACTGTCTGTGTCGCCATACAAACATACTGTATTGGAAAAATTTTTAGTGAAATAATCAATGGCTTCGTTCAGAAACCACCTTCCATAATTTGTAATCATATTGGCAGCCATAGGAGAATATAATGGAAATGTAGTATGGGAATACAAACCATAAATTGAATTTATCATCAATTTGAAGATAAGGGACTGGAACGACCCCTTTCTATATTGCTGTCGTTTATTTATGAGATAGTCACAAAATAGCCGAATTGGAGTACAATTATCATTATTTTCCATAAATACTTTTCGTGATAAATAATGGTAATCTTTATTGCGTTTCGTTTTTATCCAAGGCGAAATATTAAAGTTTTTATGAAAAAAAAATTTGTTATTTTCAAATTCGTCATCAGAAACCATACATATATATCCTTTAATTATCCCAAACGTTGACATAATATTTGGATAAATTGATTCAAAATCAACACTTCCAATGTTTCTCTTTCCTTCAATATAATAATGAATTCCCTTTTCTGGTGGTAATACCAAACCCCCAACTAATACATTATTCTCGTGATTATTATCATTGGGTGGTATTTTATAATAATAATGATTACTATTATTTATAGGAGCAATAACAATTGACTGGAAAAAATTTTCAAGTAAGCGCGCAGCAATGCCTGGGATAGAAAAATTTCGCAATTTTGAAAATAAGGCCCCGTAGGCGTGATTTGGACTTAAATCTGCAATGCTGAATAAAGACAAAACGCATGAAATCATTTCTGTTTTTTCTAAAAAAGAAAATAATAATTCTGCCCCCCCATCTTTAGCGATATTACATTTAATATCTAAAGCTTCACAAATAATTTTCAATTCGTAGGAGGGAGGATTATATCTAGGAAATTTTATAATTGAGTTTTGAAATATCTCCTTATAACGTAAAGCATCTATGTTAATTTTCCAGGGTGGTAGAGGAATAATTATTTCAGAAGAGAAAGAATTTAAAGAAGGATGAAGGTGTTGATTCTTGTCGCGTTTGATTAAACCATAAAAAAGACTTCTATCTAACAGATATTGAAAATCACATTTATCTATATTCCATCCAGTTATTATCAAACCGGTCTCTTTAATACAACACAAAGCACTTAAAATTTTTTTAATTAATTTTTTTTCATTTTCATTGCCACTTAGATTTAATGTCGATTTAGATATACAATTATTATTATTATTATTATTATTCAATCGTTTTCTTTTATTACCCTGGGTGGTGGTATAAAAAACACAAGACACTATTTCTTCTTTGGTGTTTCTTTTTATTTGTAAATTAGTTATTTTGTAACCAAAGAAATATTTAAAAATATTTATATTATCAGACAAATATTTTAGTTGGGTCTCTGGACCATCCGAACCACGCCTTTTCTTTATAACGCGGAACAACCCCCTGGAAGAAAATATGTTTTTGGTATTTGTCGTATTTCTTTTAAATCTGTCATGTCGTATGCAATCAAAATAACACTGAATAACATTTCTATATTTTCCTATAGCATCAATACCATAATATTCTTGTTCATTTTGAAACACCTTAGATAATAATTTTATTTGAAGACAATAAATTTTTATGACCGTACCAATATTTTTCTTGGAGTATATTTCTAGATAAGAAAAGTCTTTATTCAAGATGTGTCCCGCCGTTTCTTTGGGATACAATTTGATTTGGATGTCTGAAAATATTTTTCGCCTTTCTCGCAGTGTAGTTATACGAGAAAAAAATATATCTACATTTTTGGTTACAATTACAATATGATTATATTTATTAGTAAAATAAGGATGTGGTAAAGGAATTATTATAAGTTCATTTGAATTATAATCTACAGCAAATATTTTTTCTCTGCTAGGAGTCTCGTCCCAATTATATATCCATATATAATTATGCAAACCAATCTCTTTTTCTAAATTTAAAATTTTTTTGGGGGGCGTAAAACATAAATTTCCACCCATCAAAACTATTATTTTTCTACTCAATTGTTAAGTTTATATTACTACAAAATTTCAATATACTACGAATCGATTATAAAAAAAAACAATAATACGATTAATGGCTTATTACTTATAGTATGGGGGAGTTTTTTATGCTTAATGTGTTTATACACAAAGAATATGAATATAATTATCAAATATATCAAATCGGGTAAACATAAATATAAAATGATAGATATAAATAATATAACAATAAAAAAGTTTATTTCTATCTATTTCATTTGATTTTGTTCTAATTTCTATATATTATTTTATACACCAAAACTAATTTTAAGTGAAAAAGTAAACTTGCGTAATGAAAGACTTCGTGTTTGTTATTTGGAATTATTTTATTTTTTCATATTCAGTTATTTTTTTGTATTTTGTTTATAATCATAAACTGTTACACTAAAATATATCATGAATAAAATAATGCTATAAGTTATCATATAAATCTTATGATTGCCATTTTCATATTTAATCATAATCTGAATTAATATTAAAAAAACCAACAACAGTGCTATAATATATTTAAATATTGATACATACTGCATTTTTTAATATTATAACAAAAAACATTTTTTTCATCAATTTAGTCGGTAGTATAACACACACACATTATTATTATATGAATAATAAACTAAATTTATTAATCAACCCATAACATAATATTTTTCATAATTTGTTGGGTTGTAACAAAATGGATATAATTTAGGATATATGGATTAATATGTTTTATAATAATTATGTAAAAAATATCAACAAAATTTTTTTTTTAGATATATGTATATATATATGTGTCCTTTTATCTCTTAAAAATTAATTGATCAACTTCTTATATATATATATATATATATATATATATATATATATATCTAGATACATATTCCTAAATTAAGTATCGTGGGTTAATTCTATTTTTGGGGCGGATAGATAATTTTATATAATCTTTATCAAAATGAATAATAATTTTATCAGAATGTGTTCTTATATTTTGGTAGCCGCAAATGGTTTAAATGTAACTGGCCCCCTTAGATTTTATAATAAGAGTGGGGGGCGTTTAGAACCCGAACATGGCGTAGATGATATTTTTACAACTAAAAATTATCATGATGATAATATAAATTCAAATATTACATCAACGATTAGTAAAGATTATTTTGATTCTTCTCCCGGTAATAATGGTAAAAATATAGATTTTATCCATGATTTTGATAATACTTCTTCTACTGCCGAAACAAAAGAAATGGGTGATATAATATCAAAAATACTGACAATGGAAGGTTTTGTAATTTTTATACTATTTCTATTATTGATAGTTACTTCATTAATGCATTTTTTTATCATAAAAGGGAAAACGAACAAAATATTGTTTTGAAAAGAACAAATCTAGTTAAAACAAACGAACATAATAATAACACTGATGATAGTAATATGATGACCAATAGATAATTGAATAATATAAACACATTCCCATTATTTTAGTTCCTAAATTCAAAATTTACTATTATTTAATTGAATAGCAATCATTTTATTGTGAAATTTTTAATTTTTAAATTTGGACTTGACTGGTTAGCAGGCAAACTAAAAATAACTAATTGTATAAGCATAATAATATATTTAATTTGTTTTTTAATGCCCACTTATATATAAATATATGTAAGCAAAACACGCAGCAGATACATCTTATAGGTTTTGACAGACCGACCGACCGACCGACCGACCGACCGACCAGTAAATTACTTGGGTCTCTGACGAAAGATTCCATATAAGAATAATGTATGCTTTTATTATACTTTTGTGTTGTTATTATACACAATTTACAAATCATATCATAATAGTAAAATCAATGCCCATAAATTTAAACAACCACACTGAAATAACAACCGAGGATTATTATAATAATAATAACAACAGCAATTTTAGTGAATCTACGGATGTTCCACAATTTGAAGAATCTTTTCACTCTATCACCACCACAATAATAACCAAAAATGATGATATTACAGAATATAATTTTGACAATGGATGCGAGAAAAATGGATACGAAACAAATAATATACCATTTAAAGGCCCCGGCACAAACTCTAGTTGTAAATATTCTCACTCACATATAAATACTATATCTAAGAAGTATAACTTTGACAATAGATGCGAGAAAAGTAGATATAATACAACGGATATAGACCACGACACAAACTCTAGTTGTAAATATTCACACTCATTTGCTATGAAAGTAAATAACGATAATATTACCGCGGCTAATAAAATAAATCAGAACAACGCACTCTTACTGAAACTAATATCCTTGGATTTTATAATATTGTCATTCAGTTTTATAATTTTTTTATTCATTATAATATCAATCACCCTTTTGTTTATAAAAATTTATTGTAAAGGAAAAAAATCTTTCGGGGGGAATGGGTTAAAGAGGTCAACGACAATGAATCAAATAAATAATAACCTTTGTTAATTAAATACTAACATTTTGTATTAAGGGATTAAACACACCAGTGCTTTTCATTTTATTTAAGATATTAAGAGTTTCATTGAACTGGTTCTCTGACATATGGCGTGCATAATATAAAATAGATACCATAAGTATAATATATAACACCTTATTCATTACTTTCATTGAGATGTTCTTACATAGAAAGGAATTTGTTTTTGATAGCAAACTATTACTCCTTTCGCTGGTTGTGGATTTTTCTTTTTCTTTGATCAGGTTTTCTTGTATCCTTTCTTTTCCTTCTAGTTCTTCTTGTACATTTGGGTCATTAATAAAAGTTTCAATACTATGAGTATCTTTGTTTGTCATTTTTTATTTTTAGGCAATTTTTATGTTTTTTATCCAATATAAGGTATAATAAATATTTCTATATAGAATCTGTACGGATTATTATTTTGTGCATATTTTCATTTAAATTGTGAGAATAAAAGCAACGTCCATTTGTGCTTGTTAATAAATCACAAGAAATCTTTTTGGGCGTAGAACAAAATTTTGCGTAATACTTGTTTAATAGTGATGAAATATCTTCTGTTTTATTGTTTGTTCTGGTTTTTATATCCTGTACATGAATCAATGTGGTACATATTGTATTACAGCTGGGGCAGTTGTTCTCCAAATTAATTATTTTAATAAAAAAATGATGACAATGTGTACAATAGTAAATATGTGGAGGGATAGTTCTAGTTTCCATTTTTTAACTTATAATTGGGGGGCGTTTTGTAAATGAAATAATAATATTTTGTTACTTATTCAAGTGTTCTAAAAATTCGTTATCAAATACAATATCCTTATTATATTTCTGTATTGGTGGGGGTTTATTTAACTGATAATCTTGAAATGGCCAAATAAATTTATTAAATGATATAATTTCTATTAAAAGAATGAATGTAAGAATAATTATAATTATATAACCATTATCAATTTTTCTACCAAAAATATTCGTTGCTAACAACATTAAAATAATAACAAACAAAAATAATTTTAAGATAGATAAATAAACCAATAACATTTTATCCATTTTTTAATTTTCCTACCACTATAATAACTGATTAACTAATTAGACGATATAATTACATATAATAATGATATTCAATCGACTTTTTTTCTCGGGCATATTTTTTCTATCCTATTACCCAGGAAGAAAACCCAACAAAACACAAACAAACCACGATGATACCAAACCAAATTTATCAGCAATTAAGAAAATTAAAAAATGTATAAATATATAATAATCTTATTATCTTTAAGTCTATTTGATAATTGTTTGTCTGATAAAATAATAACCATCACTAGACATAATCCAAAAATACATCTATCACAAAATGTATTGAACTCTACTAATATTTTGAATAAATCAAAAGAAGATTGGCTTTTAGATTTTAAAACGGCAGTAACTCATGAAATGGAGAAACCAAATTATAATATATCAAAAAGAGAAATAGTTAAAACTAATATATTATTATTGGCTCAACAAAAATCAATAATTCGACCACGGATTTTAATTTTATTTTATAAAGAAATTATAAAAATTTTTAAAACGGAATTCTATAATCTTAGTTTTAAGCAAAAGCTGAATCCTATAATATTAAAGAATGTTACTACAAATAATATTTCGTTAAATTTAGATAAATTGGTTGATATAAATTATGAAAAAGAACAACAAAACAATAATAATAAATGGTTAACTGACAATAAAGTTCAATCTATTAATGATTACTCATTAAATAATAATGAAAATTGTAGAAAAACATCTCATTATAATGATTTACAAGCTAAAATACAATTCAAATTATGTATCTATAAATCACGTAAATATATAAAGGAATACATTGTTAAAATATTTCTTGTTACAGACGTAAAACATTTTAATTATTTAGAATGGACACCTAATCTTTCTTGAAAATATATTATCTTAAAATTATTTTGATAATTAATAAATATAGAGTATCAATTTATTTAAAAAATACAACTAATTATGCATATTGTTAAAAATGTTTTTACAGAAATATCTAATGCAAATGTGGCTGCGATTTATTATGTGTGTCATAAATATAAAAAAGAACCATGGTTTAACGCGCAATTACGATTGTGTCTTTCACGGTTATATCTTATACAAAATATAAAACTATTTAAACCACCCCTAATTATTTATTCATATAAAAATGATAAAAATGAAATAGATTATTTTTATGAGGGATATCATTATTTATTGTCTGAGATGGAAAAACATCACATCTTATATAAAAATCATATTAGAAATAAAATATTAGTTATTTTAAATTTGGTTAGTATTTTCATTATGCTATTTTTATCATTATTAGCAATATTTAAATGGCCAGTAAAGAAAAAAAGTTTTATTCAAATGACAGAAATACACAAACCTTCATGTTTAACTTGAATATAAATATAAATATTTATCGGTTATTAAAAGAGAATTATTAATTGATCTATTCATTCCAGAAAATCTTTGTCTCGTCCCCAGTTGTACATTGTACCGTACTATAACCAAAGTTTATCTATACGTGTTCCATTTATGTTGTCATTGATATTCAAAACTTCAGCTACTAACTCTTTTTTCTGGAATTTGGCTTTTTCATACCGTTCTTCGCCAAAACGACCGCGTCTTTGGGCTTCTCGTTTGTGTGTGTTTCTCTTCCGTTCATATTATTTATTTTGAGCTAATCTTTTAATCATTTACAGTATATATATATACTAAGAAAATTAATAAAACCCTGGTTGTAGTAAATTATGTATTAAAGCAAGCTACACAATTTATAAAAATGTATTTGACGCGTATATATATTCCTTTTATTCAATGAAAGAAAAAAATTAAATATATGGTATATTTTCAGGTTAATAAAAAATTAGACGTTATAAGTATTATATGCTTTTATTTTTGGCTTTGGTGGTACAAATAATCTATTATAATAAAGGATATGTCGTAAAATAATATACATCTAATGAGTTTTTATCAAAATCAACAATAAAAGGAACTATTCATTTTTTCAAATAGGGGTGATGACGAGTTGTTTTATATTTTTCTTTATTTTCTGGGTAATTTCTATAAAATTCTAATAAATTAAGAAATATTTGATAATGCAAACCAAAATAAAAATTATATTTTTTTTCGTCGACTACAGAAATTGTTTTACCATTATTATCACTGGGAAAATATATCCCATGGCTACAATAAACATCAAGTCCATTTTTTGGATAAACATTCCAGATTTTAACTTTGGGGCCCCTTGAGTTTTGTAAACAATCTGAATTAATTGTCACATTTTCATATAATTCTTTATGATTTCTAAATAGATAATTTATTATAGCGGCTGCTTTAGAGTCAAATGTAATAATATTTACAGGAAATTTGTCTCCAAAACACGTGTGGATAAAATCAACTAAAAGGTCTTTACTGAGGGGAGCTCTAGTCTCGCCAAAATTATGGTGTAATAGTTTACCATATTTATACACCAATACATTATGAATTACTATATATTTGTTAGTATTCTTGTCAGAAATTAATTCATTACTTGTAACAAAAAAATAATGTGGGAGTGTTTCAACGCGTTTCCTTTTACCTTCTTCGTGAAATGTATAATCTAGAACCACAATTATATCATTATCGGGATATAACTCGCCCGATGTAGAATTTTGTACTTTTATATCAGAATTTAATAATTTTGAGCGGGGCATTATAGAATTTCTCAATAATATTATTTTACGGGTATATATTGATCAGCGAAGAATAGCTGCCGGGTGGCTACTAGTTGGTGGTGGCCGATGTAGTTATATATAACCCGCCCGCCCAGCTAGCCAGATAAACTATATTCTGCTTCTATATCAAACGTTTTCAAATTTATAACATCATTTTGCGTGTCTCACAGATCGCATTGGTAGGTAATTTATCCACTTTCCAGTTGAAAAGATATACAAAATCAATATTATTAGGGCCGCAAAAATAACATTCATTATTTGCATATAAACATTCTTTGTATGTGAACAAGCTCTATAATCAAAGATTAATTTAATAATAAGTAAAATTAGAGCAAAATAAATGAAAAACTTTATAATATACATTTTTATAAAATCCTTATAAACATTTTTGATAAACTTGTCTTGTTTTATCATATTTTAGTAACTACTATATTTTTTAATTAGATTCAATTTCAATTTTTATATTATTCTTTTTAAACTTTAAATGTTCCACACCAAAAATTAATAAATCATAAAAGAAAGAAAGAATATTTATTATGCTAGTAACTCCAGAATATTCCACAACAAATTTATCGCCATCATTTAGACTATTGTTATAAGTTTCTGCATATAAGAGGTGAAACCAGATTTTCGTTTGTGTTGATGCGGGAGAATATTCAGCAACTTCATTTAAATTTGTTGTCAGAATTCTAAATAATAATTTCGACAAAATTTTATATTTATATTCTTTATATTTGTCGTTTTTCTTTGATCTTTTATTTAATGAAATGGCAGAAAGATCAAAAATTTTATTCCAATTTGCAATAGGTATACTATCAGTAGAATTAATATCTATTGGGGTGTCTCCTGTTACAGTATAATATTCATAATACAAATATGTATAAAAATACAGACGAAGTATTAGATACAAAGAATTTGAGTCTTCAATACTCGTTGTAGCCCTCTCAATGAAATCCTGAAATTTTGCCATCAATATTTGTAATATTTGGTTGGTTTTAATATTTTCTTCATCTAAGATTATAGAATTATTCCAACCTTTGAAAAAATCTAAAACCTCATCAAAAATATCTAATAGCATTTGACCTTTGGGTGGTGGTGGTGGTAAACCACATATCATTTGTTCGGTTTTTCTGTGTTTTAAATTACAGCGTAAATAATATAACTGGTTTGAGGATTTTGAGTAATCATTCTTACAAACTTCACTATCTTGTAAAAGCGAAAATATTTTTCCATTAATATTCTTATTTAATCTTATATTTTTCTGTTTGGTATTATTTTTTTTTTGTGATTTTATCTATTACATCGGTACTAGTTTCATTTGTCCGTGTGTTTGTTTTATCATCGACATCCGAATAGTTTGATTTAACATCTCCTCCATCCCCTTTTCGTTTTTTTGTGATTTTATCGATTACATCAGTACTAGTTTCATTTGTCCCCGTGTTTGTTTTATTATCTACAACCGAATCGTTTAATTCAACATCTCCCCACCCCCCCTTTCGTTTTTTTGTGATTTTATCAACAGTACTAGTTTCATTTGTCCCCGTGTTTGTTTTATTATCTACAACCGAATCGTTTAATTCAACATCTCCCCAACCCCCCTTTCGTTTTTTTGTGATTTTATCAACAGTACTAGTTTCATTTGTCCCCGTGTTTGTTTTATTGTCAATATTTGAATCTTTTAATTCAACGTCTCCCTGGTCTAAACCATCTAAAATATATTCATTGGTAGTAACTTTACTTAAATTTTTGGGATTAAGAATAGTTCCAGTTTGAATAGAACCATTTTCCATTGTATCTTAGTTGTTGTTGAATAATATATTTTTTTTTGTGCACCACATTTTATATGCTAAACCCACGAAAGGGGGATTGTGTATTTTTAATTTATATTATTTCCAGAACAAAAAAATAAAAGATATCTTAAACCCCAAAAATTATAAAGAGTAAATACTCATTTTATAATGTCATTTAGGAAAAAATACCATTATTATAAATTATCAATAAATGATAAATTGTACCATAAAATGCACATACAGAACACAATAAAAAAGGCAGACATCTTCATTAAATTATCAGATATATAATAAATGATATAAAAACCTTATTCAGTTTTTTATATCAACATTACATACATCCTCGTGTTTTTTTCTCTCTTAAACAAGTAACTTTAACTTGGTTTAGAATTTCCGGTTTGGGAATTATTTGGCATTTTATTTGTTATTGTTGTTGTTGTTGTTGTTGTTGTTGTTAACAAAAATATATACCCGCTTGTCGGGCAGACATAGAAATAATTTTTTTGTGACATATTCAGTTAGAGGGTTGGTATAGAATTTGAATCACACACATAGTATAATCAGATTCATTAATATTATTGAAAACAACTTGGTATGCTAGGCGGGGTCTCCACCAAATCCAGTCAGGTTTTGTTGTATATATTTCAAATTATAAACTTCTACTTTATAAAACATTCTGTAACTGTAATGTGGACAAGGATAAACAAACCCCCCCCCCCAAAAAAAAAAAACGACATAGTAGTTAAACTTAAAAATATATTATACGTTTTTACAACGACAACTATTACAAACAACAGAGTTTATATAATTGATTATATATATTTTTCACAATTTTTTTGTTAATATTTATTTGTCTGGCATTTAAAAAAATGGAAGGGGGTAGTGGTAAACCAAAATGATAATAATGATAATATTATTGTTGGGTGAAATTTTACCGGTACAGTATAATCATGGTCTGGACTTCTATCCATCAAAGTACATTATAAAATCTTTTGTAATAGTTTTCATGCTTACAATGGCTCGGTGTATAAGATTTATTGCCATTTCTAAAAGGTTATCCAATAAACAGAAACCACTACTTTTGTTTAACAATTCCATATTTTCTCGTTCTAACAGACCAATGTCTTCTCCTTCGTCTATTTCAATAGATTGACTGTTTTTTTTTTATTACACCGACCGATCTAGATTTTCATTATTTTGCTCTATTTGTTATTTTTTTTTTTTTTGTGAAAATTATTTACACTACCACCAATTATAAATGAGATTCGCCCGCCAACCAACCAACCAACCAACCAACCAACCAACTAACTAACCAATGGACTGGTGAATTTAAAGACTGGTACATTGGAGATATATATATATAGTCATCTTTGAAACTAATTTTTTTGGTGTTGCTACCTATTTATCTAGAAATTAAAAAATGGAACGGGCAGTAGAAAACCACAATGATAATAATGATGATAATAATTTTGTTAAATGGAATTTTAATGATCCCCAATATAGCTCAAAAGTTATAGAGGACAGCTTCAAAACGGAAAATAATACAAATATCAGCGACAACGAAAATGATAAGAAAATAATAATTTCAGAAAATAAAGATAACGAAGAACAACTTATATATATACCAAGATTAATTTTAAGCGAAAATGTAAATTTACAATCAAGAAATATAAATTTCTTTGTTGATATAATATTATTCATATCTATCATTTTGTATTTATATTTACCTAATTTGATATATTTGATAGTTATATTTATATGCTTTATGTATAAACATATAGAGTATAAGAACCCCCCTCTATATCAAGTAATAAATCATTAACGTCGTTATTATACTTTCATTTATGTTGTATGGTTATATAATTTTATGTAAAAGTTAATTGGAGATAGGGGGGTACGTTTCTCATTCTTTATTCTGGTTTCATATTGAAATTATTCTATATCCAAAAAATGAAAATATGTATTATCTATCTAACTCCCCTAATAATAACATTAATCTATTTCCTTTGGAAAGTTATAAAATATGTATATTATTGGCATTTACTATTAAACTATATAGACTTGCTTGGCGGAGATGATCGCTGGGATGAAAAATATACTAATATTAATTATTGGATTAAGAATCAAACCAGTAAGCAAGAGGAAGGGGGGGTGATGATATTATTTATCAATTTATATCCAACGACGATAATAATAATATTAAAAAGTCATCATTATGTACAGAGACAGCATTATTTGTTTCACCCAAAGATAGAAATAATCCAAATATATGTCAAAAAATGAGTAGAAAGGTTTGTGGGATAGATTCAAACGCCATGAAATTAATTCATATCCCAGATGATAATATTCATTCTTATGTTGCTGCTAATGGAATGCAATTATTATCGGGCGAATCTTATTGTGTATATAAAAAACCACCAATTAACAGAGGCATCGAATGCAATGAAATATGGGGATATTGGAAATATTCTTCTATGCATGATAAATGGAAGTGTTACTCAAAGGTTCCTGGTATATATGATGCTGAGCGCAATGAATTTAATCCTTGCCAAAGAGAGGATAAAAATGGTAAATTTACCATAGATAATAGTGTTATTTCTCCAAAGGAAATACCCCAAAAATATAAACCGTCGGATTTTCACTCCACGGAATTTCAAGATAGATGTGGATGTCGTTGTGATAAAGCCCGTGGGTTTATTTTTAATAAGAATTTAAGCAAAACGACATGCTTTAAAGATCCGTGTTTGGCGGCATTACCCCCATTTTCAGCTGCACCCGGATATAACTTAGAAACTGGACATTGTGATTGTGGTGTTTTCTTTAAGAACATATTTAATGACATAAAACAGCCATGTACCGCGTGTCCATATAATCGTCCAACATATGATAATAAAACTCATACATTAACTGTTTATATAAAATGTTATAATCACGATGAAAGGATAATTAGAGGAGCAGAAGATGATAGATTTGCTTTATTTCCATGTGAAAGCGTTGAAGATAAAATTCGTGGATGTAGAAAGGCCTTTATTCGTGTCAAACCAATATATAAAGCAGACAAAGATGGCGAAAAATTCGAAAATAGAATCTTTTGGTAATTATCATTGTCACCATCTGGAAATATTGCATCCAAAGCCTTGCTGTTTTGACCCTTAAGGCAACTTCTTGCTCATGAGTGTTAAATTTCTTTACAATGCTATTTATGATAGCCAATTCCTTTGCTGATGTTGCAGTCAATATTTTGTTATCATACTGTTGAAGCATGGACTGAACCTCTTGTTTATCCTCATCAGAAATGATTGCACCAGATATAAAATACCAAATAATTCCCAAACCGGAAATTCCAAGCCAAGTTAAAGTTACTTGTTTATGAGAGAAAAAAACACGAGGATGTATGTAATGTTGATATAAAAAACTGAACAAGGTTTTTACTGGTGCTGGCCTAATGCAGCATATGTTAACAGATGTGCTCGAAGGGCGCTGGGAAAATCTGCTGTGTCCTGTCATCATTTTGTTTGTAGATTTAGGGGCATAAAGCGTCTCCCACACTTCTTTTAATCCACTACCGGCCATGATGTACCTACCCAATAGAACCCATAAGTGACATTAAGCGATGAAAATCACCTAGTCGCATGAAAACTTTACCTAAATTCAAACTGTTTTCAGTAGAGGACATAATCTCTCTTGCCTTCCATTATAGTGGCTGGTCAAAGGTAACACATGTCACACTCTTACTCGCTTTTCTACACGAATCAGATGCAAAATGTAATACACTGTTTATTGCATCAGAAGAGGTAGCCTTTAAATTAGGGAAAGGCAAAAAAGCCTTTCCAGTGTGAAATATCCTTAAATTTCATCCACTTCCCTCTCAACCATAGTAAATGGCAAGATGACGTAATTTTTTTACTAGTAAGTTTCTTTAAATCCTCAATTTCAATCCTTTTCAGTCCACTTTCACTATGTAAAAAATACTTGAAAAATTCGTGGAGCTCATTACTATTTTTTTTCTGGTAAACGTCTAACGATAAAATATTTGTGGCTATTATTTACATCCTCTGTAGTATATACTTCTTCGTTTTTCTCTATTTGGAAGATAAAAACAAATATCTAAAAATATTTAATTTTTTAAATCGTCATGATCAATATTTTATAAATTTAGCGCTATTATCATTTACAGGGCGATATTGTGGTGGTTCGTGTGATAAATACAGATGAAAAATATACTGTTTTTGGAAACAAATCGGCTAAATTTTCTTCGTAATAACTAGAATTTTTTTTTATTTTTTTCCTTCTCTAATACATTTACATAACCGGACAATGTGTATTATGTTTTGTATTGTACTTTGGTGATGATAAGGTCACTCTAGTAATTATGGTACCTGTTGCTGTTTTTTTGAATTTTATTGCATTTTCATTTAAATAAAAATTCTCTTTGAATAAAAGCTCATTTTCCTCCAAAATACTTTTCCACGGACAAGACGGAATTAAAATATACTTGAAAAATTCCTGGAGTTCATTACTATTTTTTCCTGGCAAACTTCTAACGATAAAGTATTTATGGCTATTATCCACATCCTCTGTAGTATATACTTCTTCGTTTTTCTCTATATTATATTCTCTATTTGGTGGACAAAAATAAATATCTAAAAATAAATAATCGCCCATTTTCAGGTCGGCAAATTGTTTAATTTTTAAATCGTCATGATCAATATTCTGTAAATATCTGAATTTGGCGCTATTCTCATTTACAAGGCGATATTGTGGTGGTGATAAATCAGGATAGCGATAACGTGGTTTGCGTGATAAATCATGAAAAGATACTGTTTTTGGAAACAAATTGGCTAAATTTTCTTCGTAATGATTACTATTAGGTTTATTTTTTTCCTTTTCCAATACAATTACATAATCTGTTTCTTGGATTTCTTTTAAGAAATTATTGTATGATCTGATTATACGCGAACATTCACAATTACCCTCTGGATTTAACACCAATGGAAATAGTTTTTGAGAGTTTAAACCATAAACTAAATACATACTATCGAATAGCATTTTACGGCCGTCTTTTTTACAAATAACCTTACGCTTGGTTGTTATCATTTCATGATAATAGAATATTATATATTTATCGCTTGGAATGTCATCACAAATCAAAATATTTTTATCAAGACCATTATACCAAAAATTATGAACGTTTTTGAATAAATTAACTTTAATGGGATTCCGTACGTCGTCCATCGTAACAATAACCGAAAACAAAAGATAATATATGTATATGTATATACATATAAAACATAATATATATAAACTAGAACAAAATCAAATGAAATATATAAATTTAAGAAAATTGAATATCTAAGAAAAAAAAATTCAGCATAGTGATTAGAATTGTAATCAATGTTATGTCAGGTATATAAGAAAAAAAAATTCATTGTGGCTTTATCATTATAATTACTATCAACACTATGTGAACATTCTTATGGTTTAATTTCAAAGTAAACGCGAATTATGAATTTTTCAAATGAACGTGAAACAATAGCAGACATTCTCTGTTTCAAGAATTGTGATGAAAAAGAAATAGAAAACAGAATAAATATTAAAACAAGACACCAAGTGACAATAAACCACAACTTAAAAATTTAAAATACTATATATCAATTACGAGAAAAGCACAAAAAATGATTTATTTATTCGTTACCCATTCCCATTCTCTGAAGGAGAATGAGATGTCTAAGAATATAAAATTGTTCTGCAAAACGATTTTATGTTTTTTATAACAAATGCGTTCTCTTGTGCTTCTTTAATCAAAGATATTATTATTATTATTATTATTATTATTATTATTATTATTATTATTATTATTATTATTATTATTATTATTATTATTATCATTATTATTATATTATACAAAGAAATTTTTTAACCTGTAAGTTATATCATGATTCTTCGGATATGTTATGGGTTATGGTTTTTTTTATTTGCCTATAGTATATATAAAGCAATAAACAGAGAAGGGGAGGGGTGTGGAATGGGGGGATTAGTGAAAGAATTTCAAGTAAATATGAATTATTCCCCAACCAATGAAATTTCCCAAGAAATGAAATTTAGTGAGATGATTAATGAAAACCAACAACATTTAAACAGCACAAGGAAAGACTTTGATAAAAAAAAGATTCTTAATGAGACACAATTGCACCGAATCGCATGGATGGCCATTTAGCTCGGGAAAGTTTCCTAACAACTGATTGGTTAGAATTATCCAACCAATCAGCTAGCAAGAAACTTTTCCGAGCTAAAAGGGCACCCCTACGAGTCAGTGCACTAACTCGCAGGGGTGCCCTTTTAGCTCGGAAAAGTTTCCTACTAACTGATTGGTGTCTAGTGTTAGAATCTTTGCCTGGTGATTGCCAGACTGGGGTTTGAGTCATGTTCAAACTCGTTAGTTCCTTTTGGTCGCTGCAATCTCACCATCCTTGTGAGCTAATGATCGGGTGTTTGGGAGAGCTAAAAGGTCTATCTGCTGAGTCATCAGCACACTTTGCTTCGCCTTCCTTGGTCTTAGC
>NC_090767.1:49589349-49604349 GCF_036898095.1 Palaemon carinicauda
CGTAGCTAATTGGTAGTTTGTTACTTGGCATTCAATTAATGATAAATTTTGCATATTTTGACGTGTTTTTCACATTAAAAAAAGCCATATATATTTTATATAAATTAATGTCTGAATTCTCTTAACGCCCTTGGGATCAGAGCCCCAGGCGAAATCACACAAAGACAAGAGCTTGGCTCCGGCCGGGAATCGAACCCTGGTCGGCAAGCTTGTATAGACAGTGACTAAGCCACTTGGCCACGAAGAAAGATAAAAGTCAATGACAATTCTTCTGTACTTATACCTGTCGAATTCAGGTATTTTTTACTTAGAGTTGAAATCAACCCATCTTCACCATCGTAGCTAACTGGTAGTTTGTTACTTGGCATTCGATTAATGATAAATTTTGCACATTTTTACGTGTTTTTCATATTCAAATAAGCCATATATATTTTTACGTGTTTTTCATATTCAAATAATCCATATATATTTTTGATACATTAATGTCTGGATTCTCTTAACGACCTCGGGATCAGAGCCCCAGGCGAAATCACACAAAGACAAGAGCTTGGCTCCGGCCGGGAATCGAACCCTGGTCGGCAAACTTGTATAGACAGTGACTAAGCCACTTGGCCACAAAGAAAGATAAAAGTCAATGACAATTCTTCCGTACTTATAACTGTCGAATTCAGGTATTTTGTACTTAGAATTGAAATCAACCCATCTTCACCATCGTAGCTAATTGGTAGTTTGTTACTTGGCATTCAATTAATGATAAATTTTGCACATTTTTACGTGTTTTTCATATTCAAATAAGCCATATATATTTTTGATACATTAATGTCTGGATTCTCTTAACGACCTCGGGATCAGAGCCCCAGGCGAAATCACACAAAGACAAGAGCTTGGCTCCGGCCGGGAATCGAACCCTGGTCGGCAAGCTTGTATAGACAGTGACTAAGCCACTTGGCCGCGAAGAAAGATAAAAGTCAATGACAATTCTTCTGTACTTATACCTGTCGAATTCAGGTATTTTTTACTTAGAATTGAAATCAACCCTTCTTCATCATCGTAGCTAATTGGTAGTTTGTTACTTGGCATTCAATTAATGATAAACTTTGCACATTTTTACGTGTTTTTCATATTCAAATAAGCCATATATATTTTTGATACATTAATGTCTGGATTCTCTTAACGACCTTGGGATCAGAGCCCTTGCGAAATCACACAAAGACAAGAGCAGGTACTCTATCAATCTTGATAGCTCGATTGGTGGGGTCCCTAATGTCATGGTTTCGGCTAAGAGGCATAGGTTCGAATCTTTGCTCAGCCTGAAGCATTTCTCATTAATGAATTTCCAATGGATATGCTTTCCAAAAGGTAGAATTCGATATTGAATGCCTTTGTGGTTGATATTTATATTGATCATAATCACGAGCGTTAGTGATTGTATATATATATATATATATATATATATATATATATATATATATATATATATATATATATATATATATATATATATACATATATGTACATATATATACATATATATATATATATATATATATATATATATATATATATATATATATATATATATATATATTATACGTATATATATATATATATATATATATATATATATATATATATATATATATTTATATGATAAATTTTGCACATTTTTACGTGTTTTTCATATTCAAATAAGCCATATATATTTTTGATACATTAATGTCTGGATTCTCTTAACGATCTCATAAATGAATTTTCCATTGATATCAAATCCTAAAGCTAAAATTAGATATTAAATGCAATTATCTCTCATAGGTTAAGGGTCCAACTGATTCTGTCAAATTTACAAAGGTCGAGAACTCTCACAGGTTAAGGATCCAACTGATTCTGGCAAATTTACAAAGGTCGAGAACTCTCACAGGTTAAGGATCCAACTGTAGTCTTGTCAAATTTACAAAGGTCGAGAACTCTCACAGGTTAAGGATCCAACTGTAGTCTTGTCAAATTTACTAAGGTCGAGAACTCTCACAGGTTAAGGAACCAACAGCAGTCCGTCAAATTTACAAAGGTCGAGAACTCTCACAGGTTAAGGATCCAACTGTAGTCTGTCAAATTTACAAAGAAGTTTGAAGTGTCCTTCAGGACAAAAACATACGTTACCATATTTCCTATAAGAACTAGTACTTACCTCAACGTCATGGAACCTTCTGGGGTAATAGTTCTTTCTTGGATAGATCTGGATTTGATAGATGATCCTCTCTTCTCCGAGATCAACCCACCACCAAGGTTTGACAAGTTTTAATGAAATGTATCTATCGTCTCCATCTATCAATCCATCAACGACTTTTTCAGAAGTGAAACTGGAGGAAAATGAAACCTTTAGAATTAAGGGAGTCATTCTTTTTTCATCTACAATTAGTCAATTTCTTTGTACAGTGAATGTATTGATATAAAATTTGTCTTTCATAGAGTATTTCAGTGCTCGAATATCCATAATATTCAATGCTGAAATTAACTAGGCAATCTTAAGGGAAGCTTCATCAAAATGTTTCTTTCTCTTACAAATGAAATGACCAAATGCTTATTAATACAAGAGGCATAGGACAGAGGCTCTTGCACTTTTCTCAATGGTCGAGTGCATTCCATTCCACCTCATCATTCAAATATATCCGTCAAATTCCTATCTGCAGTCAAGGTGTCAGCCAAGATCTTGAGGACTTTGCTGTACATACCTTGAAGTTGGGTCAGAGGAATTCGTGAGCTTCCCACGAGCCACTTCCTCCAGGGAACCATCCAATGGAGAGGGTATCCTTCGATAGAAGGATACCTGACCACCAATGGAACCTTCTGGGCCAAACAAGGAGCAAGTGTTCTCTGGAAGGGTGAATTAACTGTCAGTACTTCATCTACTTCATCTAATTAACTTGTATACATATGATCAGCGCCGAAGGCCCCTCTCTACCCAAGCTAAGACCAAGGAAGGCGAGGCAAAGTGTGCTGATGACTCAGCAGATAGACCTTTTAGCTCTCCCAAACACCCGATCATTAGCTCACAAGGATGGTGAGATTGCAGCGACCAAAAGGAACTAACGAGTTTGAACATGACTCAAACCCCAGTCTGGCAATCACCAGGCAAAGATTCTAACACTAGATACCAATCAGTTAGTAGGAAACTTTTCCGAGCTAAAATGGCACCCCTGCGAGTTAGTGCACTGACTCGTAGGGGTGCCCTTTTAGCTCGGAAAAGTTTCTTGCTAGTTGATTGGTTGGATAATTCTAACCAATCAGTTGTTAGGAGACTTTCCCGAGTTAAATGGCCATCCATGCAAGTCGGTGCAAATGTGTTTCATTAAAAAAGAATAGAGATATTATTATTTAAATCTACAAATTTGCTGAATATCACAACCTAACTCAAATGTTTTTTATTGTTTTTGTTTTCTTGGAGTTTCACTAGGATAAAGTGCTCTTGTTGGATGATAGCCCAAGAGGAGTATTCATATAATTTTTATTCAGTGGAACACAGTTTACAAAATGTTCCAATCAACTCTTATGCTAATCAGTTTTGTATATCAACTGTTTTTTCTCATTTAATGTGGACTTAACAACAACAACAACAACAATAATAACAATAATGATAATAATAGTATCTGGAATTTATTTACCTTCGAATGCAAAAGTAGCAACACGGGACCTCATCGCCCGAAAGGAGCAGCTGACGTTAGACAGAGCCTTGACCTGAACTGGAGAGGTCAGCAAGAAATCCGGTCACAGAACAGTCGTTAGAACGTCATTTATCCGGCTGGGTGTTAGAACCCAGGGTGCTTCGTCAGTGACGTAATATGTGGTGTTTGCACTTGGGGAAAATGCAGACATGGCTGCTGCAATCATAGAGCTGAGGAACAGACCAGAGTTCATCATAATCTTGGTTGGAGGCAGAGTTGAAGTCGAAGCCAGCTTAGCCAGCTATCTGTCTTGGGACCAGTTGGTGGTGGTAACTTGCATGAAATGCTCTGAAATGTAGCATTGTTGTTGGTATAAATCCATTTTACACTTTCATAAGTCTAAATATGGATAAGTGATCTATAATTGATATTTCAGTAAAAAAAAAAAAAAAATATTAAGAGCTCCCGAGAACCCGTTTTTTTTTCGAGGTGGTTCTCAAAATACGTCCCTGTAACTACATGAATTTTTACCGATATATCAATGTGGATTTCCTTTGTCATTATTACTATATATATATATATATATATATATATATATATATATATATATATATATATATATATATATACAGACATATATACACACACACATATATATATATATATATATATATATATATATATATATATATATATATATATATATATATATATATATATATATATATATATATATACATATATACATATATATATATATATATATATATATATATATATATATACATATATATATATATATATATATATATATATATATATATATATATTTATATATATATATATATATATATATACATATATATATAAATATATATATATATATATATATATATATATATATATATATATAGATTATTGAAATGGACAAACCTAAGACAAGAATGAGGACATGTTTGAGGCCTTTGTCCTGGAGTGAGCTACAAACGGCTGTATTTGTATACGGTACTATATATATATATATATATATATATATATATATATATATATATATATATATATATATATATATATATATATATACTGTATATATATATATATATATATATATATATATATATATATATATATATATATATATATATATATATATACATATATTTATGTATATATATACATATATATACCTGCTCATTTATAAGCAAATAAGAACATGATGACAAGTGACCAATGCTAAGAAAAGAATTAAGTTTTAACCGCAATGCAGCAAAAATTCCTTTTTTTTTTTTTGAAGGCGAGTGTCACGAAAGACAGACACCAAGATCCTCTTTTATTAAACTTAATCAAAGGCGTTGGAGTAGGGGGTGGCTCTAGGGGGCTATGGCCCCCCCTTTTATTGCCAAAAATTTATTTTTCTTTTACTCTAGATGAAGGTTGAAATATATTAAACTTTATATATTTTGGACTCGATTGGTGATAGGAAATTAGATGACTTAGAGTATGCTGATGATGATGTGCTTATTAACAGAACGCCACAGGATTTGCAATGTTTGCTTACCAGAATATATCAATTATCTCATGAGGTTGAAAGTAAACAGAAGAAAGACAGAGATGCTGAGAACGGGGTATGCAATGGAAGAGGAAATATCATTGGAATTAGAAAGGATTAATGAGGGAGAATCATTTAGATATTTAGGAACTTTGATCTCCAATACAGGGTCTTTAGGATTACAGTTTAGTAAAAGATTTAAAAAAGCAAATCGGTTAATGGCCAGATTAAGTAAAATTTGGAAACCAAATTGTCTGAATTGCATATAAAAATGAGGCTATATATCTGTTTGGTGAGATCTGTGTTACTGTATGGACACGAGTCATGGCATGACAATGGAACAATCTCCAATAGATTTTGTAGATTTGAGAACAAAGCCCTCAAAAGAATATTGGGAGTTAAATGACAGGACAGGATTACAAATGAAACTAAAAGAGAGAGTGATCGAGTACCATATGTGGATGATATCATGGGAAGGGGTAGATGAAGATGGTTTGGGCATGCTCTTCGCACCCCCAAAGAGAGATTCGTTCAATTGGGCTCAACAAGGAACTAGAAGAGTTGGAAAACCCAGGCCTACATGACTGAGGACTATGAAGCATGTAGTAGTATTGTAAAAGTTTAAGATAGAGACGACTGGCGAATTCTAACCTAGGCCCTTTGCGTTAATAGGCATAGGAGGAAAATATATGTATTTGTGTATGTGTTAATCCTTGAGGATATCTACACGGAAAGTACAGCGATACTAAAACTACAAATCGTAAGAATATTCTGATTGAAAAAGAAGTTAGACTGAGGGACCCATCTCTCTTAAATTATTCACAGAAGGTTTTAAGAATTTAGAATGGGAAAATGCAGGAATTTACATCAATGGGGAATACCTTAACAACTTAAGATTTACTGAAGACATGGTTGTATTTATTGAATCATGGAGAAATTGCAAAAGATGATAGAAGATTTGAATAGAGGAAGCAGAAACGTAGTACTCAAAATGAATATGAGTAAAACTAAAATAATGTTTATGGACGAACCTCTAGAGATTGTTAATGTGCCTATGTACTTGGGAGAGATAGTAAGTGTTTCCCCAGGACATGATACCAAAATTAAAATAAAGGATAAGTCTGGGATGGAGAGCGGTTGGTAAACAAAATGAGATTAAGAAAATTAAAATGCTACTTTCTTTAAGACGAAAAGTATTTAATGAGATGGTCCTAACAGTATCGACTTATGCATCAGAAACATGGAACCTTACGAAAGTCTTAGAACATGAGGTAGTTACAACTCAAAGAGCTATGGAAAGAATAATGATGGGAATAACACTAGGAGACAGAAGAAGAGCAATATGGAGACGAGAGCAAACTAAAGTAGAGGATATTCTAACATGGAAGAAATATAAATGGACAGATGATAGGTGGACAAGAAGAATAACAGAATTGGTCCCTAGAGATTGCAAACGAAGCAAGGGAAGGAAGAGAAGACGATGCATTAACAAACTAAGAAAATTTGCAGGCATAGGCTGGCATAGAAACACCATAAACAGACATATGTGGAAGGGCATGTCTGAGGCCTTTTTTCTGCAACGAACTAGCCTTAAGAAAGAGTCTTATTTTAAAATGAAAGTAAACTTAAACGAAAGAGACTTGTGTCTTACCTTCCTTGGTCAAGCGTCGTGTTCAACAATACGTCTGGTGAAGACTTAACCGAAGGTCGAAGCTATGTTGATAATAGGAGAATCAAACAATGTGAAATTCAGCTGAAAATAAGTGACAGAAAAAGTTAAATGGCTGCTTTCATGCGAGAGTTTTTGTTAATGGTTTTTTTTTTTTCCGAATTTCTTTGTATCTTTCCTGAAATGGTTCTGTTTATTTTCTTCTTTTAGTTTTTATCGCTTCTGCTGATATCTTTCTGCATGCAATTTTATCCTGAGAGATAAAATGCTGGTTTAAAGGCTGCTCATGAATGGCAGAGGCAAGGGACAGAGTGACATTGTTGTAGCAAGCAGGGTAATGGTTAGTACCCAAGGCCCCTCTCCGGCTAACCTTGGACCAGGGAGGGCCAGGCAATGGCTGTTGATAACTAATCAGCAAGACCTGATGAGTTCCCCCAAACTCCCATCCTTAACAACAAGGATGGTGAGGTTGCAGCCACTAATAGAACTAAAGAGTTCAAGTGTGGAATCGAGCCCTACCTAGTCTGGCGATATCACCAGACATGGATGTTTAACTTAAGGTTCTTAGATAACAATCTCTCTCTCTCTCTCTCTCTCTCTCTCTCTCTCTCTCTCTCTCTCTCTGCCTGGCGTTCTGATGGACGGGAGATCGAGTCCCGCTCAAACTCGATAGTTTCTTAAGTCAAACATAGATAAATAGATAGACACCTATCAAAATATAATAATAATAATAATAATAATAATAATAATAATAATAATAATAATAATAATAATAACTTGTTCTTCCTTAGTTTCGTGAGCATTTCAGGAGCATAAATGCTCGAAGCTTAAACTATTCGGTGTCCCTGTGAGCTGTATTCCAACAGTTTGGATTCATCAAAACAGGAATTCATTCCACATGAGCTGCAAACCGAATTCCAAAGACTGGGAATTTTTGATGATTCCTGTTTTGGGAATACAATTCCAATTGGGTTTCTACATTGACTTTTGGCGCGCAAGAAATGAACGGAGAGAGAGAGAGAGAGAGAGAGAGAGAGAGAGAGAGAGAGAGAGAGAGAGAGAGAGAGAGAGAGCCTTACTTTAACAAGGCAAACAATTTACAGAGGGGAAAACACCCTAGAGTTCCCTATATACAGGAAGGGATTTTGCAGCTATATACTGTATAGGCCTTTATATCATACATAGAGGATAGACCGGGGTTATATATTTGAGAGACAGAGGGATAATCTGTACACTAAACATGTAATGAACAGGATAAAGTCTTAGAAATACAAGACAGGAAAAAGAAACGGAAAATATGAGTTCCGTTTTCAGTGCAGAATCGAAGAACATGAAAAACATCGCTATGTTTTCCTTGCAAGATAAACTGTGTCTCTCTCACTTCTCTTGCCTTCTGAATACTCTGCAGGGGGCCCTTTGCCCCTTCGCAGCTGAGGAATACAAAGTAGAGGAACAAAAGGAACGGATAGAACACACTGTAGCTTTCAGAAGAGGACAGAATAAGAGGCAGAACACGAAGAAGTATTGTCGAAGGGTTTGGGTGGTGACGTCCATGATTCACTTATTGTTATGGAAGAAGAAGAAGAGCCGAGAGACTTTAGTTTTGTTTACATTTCGGGAGATGTTTTGATTGGGATGTTATTAAGGTTTCTGTTCTGGATTGGTTACGAAAGTGACTTGTTCGGTTACAGAGGGTTTTATATATATATATATATATATATATATATATATATATATATATATATATATATATATATATATATATATATATATATATATATATATATATATATATATATATATATATATTAGTTTTTCCACACGGGGAGAGGGAATTCCCAAAATGGTTTCATTATTTGGCAATAAAAGAAAGAACTGGAGTACAGAAATTCTGTGAATATATTTTAATGGTGGTACTGTAAAAACCCGTCATCTCTATCACTCAGTGTAACTAATCTCTCTCTCTCTCTCTCTCTCTCTCTCTCTCTCTCTCTCTCTCCTCTCTCTCTCTCTCTCTCTTTTGTGTTGTGTGCACACCATTCTTGACACCCGATGGAGCTATTAATGCAGAGACACAAACTCGCAGCATTGAATCATTAGGCGTTTGAGCCTCTTGTTGTCCAAAGACTGAGCGAAAGGATCACTTAAACTGCTTATTCTTCTTCTTCTTCTCCTTCTCGGAGTCTAGAGTAAGGAAAGAAGGTCAAATTCCCTGAATCTTCTTATCATTCACTAACACCCGATGGAGCTATTAATGCAGAAACTTGTCCAAAGACTGAGCCAAAGAGGATCCCTTAAACAACAACTTCTTCTTCTTGGATTCAAGAGTAAGGAAAGAAGGTAAAATTCCCTGAATCTCTTCCTCCTCCTCTTGTTAGGAAAGAGAGAATTAAGACCCACTTTATGACCTTCAGGGGATGTCTTCAAAGGGCTCCGGAGCTTAGAGTCTTCTTTTAAAGGTTTCCCACCTCAGAGGATTTCCTCGGAAGGACTGTTTACCCTCAGAAGTTCGTATTGCAATTAGACACGTGGTCAGAGGGCTTCTTGGTAGACTCGTAGACCCATTTTCTTTGTTCCTCTTTTTCTTCTTCTTGTTTAAGGTCTTACATCTACACTGAGAGTCTAAACCGGATTTTACCCAAAGACTTTCAAGGTAAAAATGATAAGTTTAACAATATGAACAAAATTGTGAACAAAAACAAAGACCCTTTGATTCCTATGTCTATAGATCCAAAATCCTTTTCTTTTTATTTCCGTGTGTATGTATGTGTGTATGTATGTGTGTATGTGTGTGTGTCCACCAAGATATTTGGAATGCATATTATTCAAGTACATAAATACAGGAATGGGAATAAGAGAGGAATGAGTACGTATATAAGTAATGGGAATGCAGACGACTGGAATCCTTCCAGTTGAATTCCAGGGATCCTGTGTGGTAGGAACCTTTGACTCTGCCATGAGGACAAAACAGAGAAAGTTCAAAGAAAGATGAAACTGGAAATGAATAAATGAATGAGTGGAATATATAATTATAGAATAAAAAGTTTATTTTATGATAAAGGGAGAACTAATGGAAAGAGCGTTGGGAATATGATATGAAAAAGAAAATACGTTTTGGAGAACAGTTGAAAAACTTATGATAGAAACTAAAGTGTGTTTAGGCCTATTGGAATGTTGTAGAAAAATAATAAAGTTTCTAGTATGGTGTGAAAATGGATATGAGAAAGGAGGTTTACGAAACACAATGCAAGATTAATCATTTCTACGATACAGAGAAAAATATGGAAATCATACTTTTACCTTAATGTCTTTTGGTCAAGCCCGGATTTTACACACACTGTCTCACCTGTGGTTATTTCTGAGTATGGCAACGGCGAGTATACGTGGATATAATGATACGGTGTAGACGCCAACACTTCAAGTACCATACCTGAACCAGGAATTCATGACCGGAACAAACTCTATACTCGAGCGAGACCCCACCTGTGTGTGTTACAGACCTAGACCCAGTGAAGCAATGTTACCTGACTCATCACAGTGAATATGCTTCTTCAGCTGTACCCAAAAAAGGACTAACAGCCACCAGCCACCCGTTGAGATACTACCGCGAGAGAGTTATTGGATCCTTTGACTGGCCAGACAGTACTGTATTGGATCCTTCTCTCTGATTACGGCTCTTTTCCTTTTACCTACACACACCGAATAGTCTGGTCTATTCTTTCCTCATACACCTGACAACACTGAGATTACCAAGCAATTCTTCTTCACCCAAGGGGTTAACAGCTTCAATGTAATTGTTCAGTGGCTACTTTCCTCTTGGTAAGGATAGAAGAGACTCTTTAGCTATGGTAAGCAGCTCTTTTAGGAGAGGACACTCCTAAATCCAACCAATGTTCTCTAGTCTTAGGTAGTGCCATAGCCTTTGTACCATGGTCTTCCCTGCCTTGGGTAGAGTTCTCTTGCTTGAGGGTACACTCAATTATTCTTCAGCTCTACCCAAAAGTCCAAAGAAGAATTTGATGGGCGGGAAGAAGCTAAAATCTCTCTCTCTCTCTCTCTCTCTCTCTCTCTCTCTCTCTCTCTCTCTCTCTCTCTCTCTAGCCTTCCCTTCTGTTGTTGGTTCTTGCATGAAATTGCATTTTGCAAATCCATTGACATACTTCTAGATGAATAGTTATTACCTTTGATATCATTACTGATGTTGCAGACATAACCAATAACATTGTTAGGTCTACATCACATGTGACATCATCATTACTCAATGCAGATGACATTATCATCATCACTATCAAAATGAGTAACGGGACTGAAACTTCTACCAATAAACTATAGATTGGAATAAGTGTATCGTTGTTACCATTAGGTGGACTATACCAGAAATACTATCATTGATAAATTATCATTAATGGTAATATGTAGACTATTCGAATAGCTCCATTGAGAAGGCCAGTCCTTTATATTCCTCAGAAATTGTGGGGAATAAAGGAAAGGATTTAACCCCAAAGGGAAGGGATTTAATGGGAACCTCCTCTTAGATAAATTCTCTCCCAACAAGAATTTCCCTTCATCGTTACAAGGATATCAAATCTTCAGGGGTCTTGAGAAGAGGGGAAGACTCCTGTATAAACAGTATAAATATATATATGTATATATATATATATATATATATATATATATATATATAATATATATATATATATATATATATATATATATATATACATATATATATACACGTATATATATATACACGTATATATATATATATATATATATATATATATATATATATATATATATATATATATATATATATATCTAATCCCCCCTTCATGCGAGTAGGTTTTATTTAGTTAAATTACATTTTCCTGACTAGTTAAAAAGCGGATGGAGTTGAAACAAGGACCCCTTCTGGTTCCTATTAGTGTTTAGGACATTTATCTTGTCTCCTGAAAGTCACAACTGACGAGAAAAGCAATTCGATTATACAACGACAGAATCAAGTTTGTGTGCACACCATTATTATCAATATCCGATGGAGATATTCAGGCTGAAACACATTCATTAACTAACGAGCACTGATTGTTGTTGACTCTTTTTCTACTTCTTCTTCTTCTTCTTGAAGTCAAGAGTAAGGAGACAAGTTCCAGTTCCACATCCTCCTCTTCCAGTTAAGATAGAGAGACACGAGTCCCATTCTCCTTCCAGGACTCAAATCCTCCAGTAGATATTTCCCTCCCTGAGGATCTCCTCGGAAGGACCGTTTTCCCCCTCGGAAGTTCATATAACAGTTGGCCTCTGTGTAGAAGGGCTTCGGGGCAGACCGGCAGACCCAAGAAAGGGCTTCTTTTCCTTTCTTATTTTTCTTCTTCTTTTTGATTTAGTTCTGACACTCACAAGTTCAGTGAGTTTTCATTTACTGACTGGAGTTTTGTCATGAACATTTCTATTAAACTTATGTTATTTACATCTCTCCTCACAGACATCAACTGACCTCCAGATATATGGAACGAAAAGTTAGTTCAGAGAGAGTGAGAGAAGAATTCTCTCTCTTTCTCTCTCTCTCTCTCTCCCTCTCTCTCTCTGGAACCTCAGTTTCTTGGGCCAGGGTTCGAATCCATGGCTGTCTAGATAGTAAGAGGATTTATTATATGAATATATTAATAAACCCATTCAAATGAATCTATATCATAAGAGTTTAGATGTGAGTTTCATCCCTATACAGTGAGTGGGTTCGAACCCTCTACAAGGTATCCATCATCTTTATTTATTTTCCTTTTAAGATTCAAACCTTCCAGTGTAAAGCAGACTAAAAAAGGCATTAGTATATATAAGAGCCAAGGTGTACCCTCCAACTATAGTACACATGTATAGGTATACAGTACACACGCCTCAAATATGTATATGTATACCCTCAAGGGATATGTATACACAAGGCTCCTTATTCCCCTGAAGGATTTCCATTATGAAATCAAGGTAATGAGACGAACACTGAGGAGTTAAGAGTCCTTTTTTCGACACCGCGAAGGGCTCTAAGGATGCAAGCTGGCTTTACGAGGGGTGCAGGAGGGGGCTCAGCCCCCTGGGGGTTATTATGGCTGGGGGGGGGAGAAGCAGGGGGTATTATTATTATTATTATTATTATTATTATTATCAATCCAGAATGTTATCAGCTCTAATAAAAACAAAAGCAAAGTGTAGAATCCCGGGTAACTGTAAGCAGACCAACCCATTCCACACGGACCCCATTTCTTCTCGCCATCAAATCCAGAAACAAAAATTCCAGAGTTTCCAGAATCCTAATTTATCCTGGAAGGATCAAGAGAGGATACAGAAAGTTCCATATTGTCCTGGAATGAAGGACTGGAATGGAGTTCAGCCTCATTTGGAATTCCCAAGATGTAGGGAATCTCATTTCTGGTCTTCTTTGATTCCGTGTTGAGAGAGAGAGAGAGAGAAGAGAGAGAGAGAGGAGAGAGAGAGAGAGAGAGAGATGGGGCCATTAAATTTATTATGTGATTTAAAGAGTTCTATATTAATTTCTCTTTGCTTAAATGTAGCTTTGTCGTAATGTCTTCAATTTTGTTAACCATTCTCTCTCTCTCTCTCCTCTCTCTCTCTCTCTCTCCTCTCTCTCTCCTCTCTCTCTCTCTCTCTCTCTCTCTCTCAATAACATCAATGTCCCTCCACCGAACCCTTCAAGGCTTCTAGTCACTTTCCCTTTATGTGTTTTAGTCACCTTCGTCTCCCAGCTGCCATCAAAGAGACCCCAAATGATATCCACATTGTTTGTTTACATAACTACTACTCTTCTTCTTCTTCGTTTTATAAACGGCGCTCTCATGGCACGCGAGTCGTTGGCTGAAGTTTAAGATATGGGATCTCTCTCTCGTATTTTGTCTTTAGTATTAATGTGTATTTATTTATTTGTGTTGTTCAGACATTTGTCTTCCTAACGGGAGGAATTTTGTCTGATTTTATGGAAATTTGTTGAGTTAAAATGAGTAACATTTTAGTGTTTTAATGCTAAGAAATTAAAGTTTATGTCTAAGGGGATTTTTCCCCTTAGGAGGAAAAGTACCTGACATATTCTCCCAGCACGCCAATGAATAGCCTACCCAAACCCAGCACTTAGCTATATCGTCCTCATTTGATAAATTCATAAAGTTAATGTTGTATAAGTGAACTTAGTGTGACCTTACCTTAGGTATTACTTCTTTGCTCTGTTTCCAGATGAGCAGAGACTTAAAAGAGGAATAAATATATTGGATTAATCTGGAACTTTAGAATCTTTGATTAAGAACCTCTGGTTCTGTGGGACTTATTAAGTATACTGTTCTTCTTAACTAGTATTTATTCCTGTAATGTTATTTTGATACAAATATTTTCTTTCCTTTCAGGTAAGTCGCTCTTCTAGCTTCCTCAGTTTCTGCACGAGGAGTGAAGTTGCGAGACCCATGCCCCATTAGAGGTAGGGTTATCTGAAAGTTTTCATTCTATATAGTTTCTTTTTAATATAATCTTTATCATTGTTTACTTTTAGCTGCAGTGTCATTGTAGAATTCCGTTTTGTTATATATATATATATATATATATATATATATATATATATATATATATATATATATATATATATATATATATATATATATATATATATATATATATATATACACACATACATATACACGCATACATACATACTCGCACACACACCAAAGTGATGGACTAGGGATATATTTTCAGCATTGGACGTAATATATCTTGGTGTCATACACTTGAAAACACTGAGATTACAAAACAATACTTCTTCACCAAAGGGGTTAACTACCGCAATGTAATTGTTCAGTGGTTACTTTCCTCTTTAGCTATGGGTCAGCAGCTCTTCTAGGAGAAGGACACTCCTAAATCAAACCATTGTTCTCTAGTCTTGGGTAGTGCCATTGCCTTTGTGACATGGTCTTCCACTGTCTTGGTTTAGAGTTTCTCTTGCTTGAGGGTACATTCGGGCACACTATTCTATCTTATTTCTCTTCCTCTTATTTTGTTAAAGTTTTTATAGTTTATTTAGGGAATATTTGTTTAGGGTGTGGTTTCTCTTCTTAAAATATTTTATTTTTCCC
>NC_090767.1:49617103-49619603 GCF_036898095.1 Palaemon carinicauda
TCCACTCATTCATTTATTCATTTCCAGTTTCATCTTTCTTTGAACTTTCTCTGTTTTGTCCTCATTACAGAGTCAAAGGTTCCTACCACACATAAGATCCCTGGAATTCAACTGGAATGATTCCAGTCGTGTGCACTCCCAATCCTTATATATGTACTTATTCCTCTCTTATTCCCATTCCTGTATTTATGTACTTGAATAATATGCATTTCCAAATATCTTGGTGGACACACACACATACATACACACATACATACACACGGAAATAAAAAGAAAAGGATTTTGGATCTATAGACATAGGAATCAAAGGGTCTTTGTTTTTGTTCACAATTTTGTTCATATCGTTAAACTTATTATTTTTACCTTAAAGTCTTTGGGTAAAATCCGGTTTAGACTCTCAGTGTAGATGTAAGACCTTAAACAAGAAGAAGAAAAAGAGGAACAAAGAAAATGGGTCTACGAGTCTACCCAGAAGCCCTCTGACCACGTGTCTAATTGCAATACGAACTTCTGAGGGTAAACAGTCCTTCCGAGGAAATCCTCTGAGGTGGGAAACCTTTAAAAGAAGACTCTAAGCTCCGTACCCCTTTGAAGACATCCCTTGAAGGTCATAAAGTGGGTCTTAATTCGCTCTTTCCTAACAAGAGGAGGAGGAAGAGATTCAGGGAATTTTACCTTTTTTCCTTACTCTTGAATCCAAGAAGAAGAAGTTGTTGTTTAAGGGATCCTCTTTGGCTCAGTCTTTGGACAAGTTTCTGCATTAATATCTCCATCGGGTGTTAGTGAATGAGAAGAAGATTCAGGGAATTTGACCTTATTTCCTTACTCTAGACTCCGAGAAGGAGAAGAAGAAGAATAAGCAGTTTAAGTGATCCTTTCGCTCAGTCTTTGGACAACAAGAGGCTCAAACGCCTAATGATTCAATGCTGCGAGTTTGTGTCTCTGCATTAATAGCTCCATCGGGTGTCAAGAATGGTGTGCACACAACACAAAAGAGAGAGAGAGAGAGAGAGAGAGAGAGAGAGAGGAGAGAGAGAGAGAGAGGAGAGAGAGAGAGAGAGAGAGAGAGAGAGATTAGTTACACTGAGTGATAGAGATGACGGGTTTTTACAGTACCACCATTAAAATATATTCACAGAATTTCTGTACTCCAGTTCTTTCTTTTATTGCCAAATAATGAAACCATTTTGGGAATTCCCTCTCCCCGGGTGAAAAAACTAATATATATATATATATATATATATATATATATATATATATATATATATATATATATATATATATATATATATATATATATAAAACCCTCTGTAACCGAACAAGTCACTTTCGTAACCAATCCAGAACAGAAACCTTAATAACATTGCAAATCCCTCCCAACCAAAACATCTCCCAAAATGTAACAAAACTAAAGTCTCTCGGCTCTTCTTCTTCTTCCATAACAATAAGTGAATCATGGGACGTCACCACCCAAACCCTTCGACAATACTTCTTCGTGTTCTGCCTCTTATTCTGTCCTCTTCTGAAAGCTACAGTGTGTTCTTATCCGTTCCTTTTGTTCCTCTACTTTGTATTCCTCAGCTGCGAAGGGGCAAAGGGCCCCCTGCAGAGTATTCAGAAGGCAAGAGAAGTGAGAGAGACACAGTCTATCTTACAAGGAAAACATAGCGATGTTTTTTCATGTTCTTCGATTCTGCACTGAAAACGGAACTCATATTTTCCGTTTCTTTTTCCTGTCTTGTATTTCTAAATGACTTTATCCTGTTCATTACATGTATAGTGTACAGATTATCCCTCTGTCTCTCAAATATATAACCCCGGTCTATCCTCTATGTATGATATAAAGGCCTATACAGTATATAGCTGCAAAATCCCTTCCTGTATATAGGGAACTCTAGGGTGTTTTCCCCTCTGTAAATTGTTTGCCTTGTTAAAGTAAGGCTCCTCTCTCTCTCTCTCTCTCTCTCTCCTCTCTCTCTCTCTCTTCTCTCTCTCTCTCTCTCTCTCTCTCTCTCTCTCTCTCTCTCTCTCTCTCTCTCTCTCTCCGTTCATTTCTTGCGCGCCAAAAGTCAATGTAGAAACCCAATTGGAATTGTATTCCCAAAACAGGAATCATCAAAAATTCCCAGTATTTGGAATTCGGTTTGCAGCTCATGTGGAATGAATTCCTGTTTTGATGAATCCAAACTGTTGGAATACAGCTCACAGGGACACCGAATAGTTTAAGCTTCGAGCATTTATGCTCCTGACACGCCCTCACGAAACTAGGGAAGAACAAGTTATTATTATTATTATTATTATTATTATTATTATTATTATTATTATTATTATTATTATTATTATTATATTTTGATAGGTGTCTATCTATTTATCTATGTTTGACTTAAGAAACTATCGAGTTTGAGCGGGACTCGACTTCCCGTCCATCAGAACGCCAGGCAGAGAGAGAGAGAGAGAGAGAGAGAGAGAGAGAGAGAGAGAGAGAGAGAGAGAGAGAGAG
>NC_090767.1:49624603-49647103 GCF_036898095.1 Palaemon carinicauda
GGAAGCTCACGAATTCCTCTGACCCAATTTCAAGGTATGTACAGCAAAGTCCTCAAGATCTTGGCTGACACCTTGACTGCAGATAGGAATTTGACGGATATATTTGAATGATGAGGTGGAATGGAATGCACTCGACCATTGAGAAAAGTGCAAGAGCCTCTGTCCTATGTCTCTTGTATTAATAAGCATTTGGTAATTTCATTTGTAAGAGAAAGAAACATTTTGATGAAGCTTCCCTTAAGATTGCCTAGTTAATTTCAGCATTGAATATTATGGATATTCGAGCACTGAAATACTCTATGAAAGACAAATTTTATATCAATACATTCACTGTACAAAGAAATTGACTAATTGTAGATGAAAAAAGAATGACTCCCTTAATTCTGAATGCTTCATTTTACAGCAGTTTCCCTTCTGAAAAAGTCGTTGATGGATTGATAGATGGAGACGATAGATACATGTCATAAAAACTTGTCAAACCTTGGTGGTAACTGGGTCTTATAATACATTGCTTTGCAGGTAACTAAGTTAGTTAGTTACCTGGATGGTCTACAGATCATAGAGGACTGGAATGATCATACTGGAGGTAGGTGTAGGTCATACACACTTTTATTCCTAATCGTAGGCATATCCCGTACCTTATTGAGCATGATTGTGATCAGGGTGATCAAAGGATGAACTATCTGCCTGGATTCACTGAATACAGATATTGGTTATTCATTCATACTTTGAATAATATTCACCCAGATGGCAAAAGGAAAATTAAACATGACTCTTGAAAATGAACTGAAATATCTGAAGAGGGAAAACTAGAAAAACATTTTGTAGTGTTTTGTGAAAAGCCATTATTCCTTTTTTTTTTTTTTTTTTTTTTTTTTTTTTTTTTTTTTTTTGCTGACCAGGCATTTTGGGAGCCTATTGTGATGTTTCTGTATGTCTATGTCAATCAAAGTGTCAGTTCTCTCTCTCTCTCTCTCTCTCTCTCTCTCTCTCTCTCTCTCTCTCTCTCTCAACAAGTGCCTTAATTTCAGTAAGCGATTCGTCATCTTTTCTTTTGGCGCCATAAAGATGTTTACCGGAACCGTTTCATACGACATCAGACTTCCTCCGTTAGACTCGTGAAGCCTTACGGTGCTTTTGTCTCCGATGTAAACACTGGACCTACTTCTTCTTCTTCTTCGTCTTCTTTTTCTTTTTCTTTTTCTTTTTCTTTTTCTTCTTCTTCTTCTTGTGCAAATTTGTTGGCGACAACAAAAGTCTTTCATGAATATTTCCTGGGCAAAAATACACAAACATTTGAGAGCATTCTTTACACATCATAACTCTTGGAGATAATCTTACTCTATGAAGAGATGAAAATAACAGTTAGAATTTATCATTTGATTAATATTTTGAAGTATTGTACTTGCATACAGAAAAATATCGATATGTATTTTCTAATTGAAAATACGTATAGGCCTTTATAGGCCTATTCCAAAAGCAAAAACTTCTACATTAAGATAAAAGTGAAAGAGAAACAAGAACAGAGTTTAATAATTTCGTAAAGAGTTCAAGGAATTACCTTCATCCAAGTTTGAAGATTATTTGACAACAGAACTGATCCTTTTGTCTCAACTGTGCCTTTTGTTGGCAATGTTTTAAAGCTGACACCATCTACTGGTAAAATTGTTGGCAATGCTGCAGTTGATATGTTGGCAGCACTGTTAAGATGTTTGGCGAAGTGTCATGTTGGCTGCTCTGAATCTGTTTCATAATGCAGAAGACAACAGATACAAAACCCCATATGTTGATTCCTCCTCTTCTTATATTGAAGATGGGTTGATTATTAGGAGGGATATCTCTCTCTCTCTCTCTCTCTCTCTCTCTCTCTCTCTCTCTCTCTCTCCACCAGCGATCCATACTCTTGTGTAATCTACTGCATAAGCAATAACTTCCTGTAATACATATTTAATAAACATTATAGATGTACCATATGGCATTAATAATTCGAGAGAGAGAGAGAGAGAGAGAGAGAGAGAGAGAGAGAGAGAGAGAGAGAGAGAGAGAGAGAGAGAGAGAAAAATGGGGTCCTTGTAAAGTGATATTTTATGAATGTCTTTGTCTACTCTCTCTTTCTTACATTAGTGAAATGGCATTACCGAGGTTCCATTGTAAAGGAAACACTTAAATGATTAAAGAAACAAGAAAGAAATTTCAGCAATGGTGGGTCAGACAGAAGACGTTTTCTTCTACGCAATGGACATAGAAATAGCTATCCGTTATTAGATTGTCATTTTTATGACAATGTCAACGTTATTGACAAAATCCGTATAATGTATACATACTGTTGACCCCTTTATGCGAGACCTGGCGGGGATATAGATACCTCTGTTGTTCCTATATAAAGTTAGTTGTTCGCAAGCTCTTTTTGTAATCATTGCGTTCTATTCGTCTAGTTCCAATCTTTCCTGTCATAGCACAGAGGAAACTTGAAGATAATCATTCTAATTTTTTGAGGTAAGGGGATATGTGGTCATGTTTTTTAACATTATCAACAGCCACTCGGGTGGCAAAGTTTTGAAGTTTTTGAACCCTTTTCATTTGTTTAGAGCCAGTTACTCCCCAAATTCTTAAACAGTAGTTGATTATACTCATAGCCAGCGACTGAACAACTATTTTACGCGTAGAGGAGTCAAATTAGTCTTTTACTCTATTCAAATAAATTAAAGTGCCCATCACTTTCTTATAAATTTCATCTATGTGCGTTTCAAACGTCATATATGTGTCAAAATAAACCCCTAGATTTTTTACAGCTTTCATGGGTTTAATCATATTTCCATAAAAATCTATATGTACATTATCTCCAATTTCTGATATAAAATCTCGGGAACCTATAAAAATGAATTGTGTTTTTTTTCTCATTAAGAAGCAAACCATTAGTTAAGAAGTAGTATTTGGCCTTCTTTAGTATGCATTTTGCCCTATGAATTAGTTCGTCTATTTCACTTACATTTCCTTCAATTAAGATCTGGGTGTCGTCGGCATATTGGATGACAAAACAGCCGGGTAGTGATTTGACCAGATCATTGACATAAATTGCAAAGAGTATTGGGCCAAGAATAGAGCCCTGGGGCATACCAAACTCTACAGTTTTTTGGGACGACACAGTTTGACCCATTCTAACTGACTAGGATCTGTTATGTAGGTAATTCATAAACCAAAGTGGATCTATACTTAGTGATGTACATTTATCAAATAAAATATTATGGTTCACGCTATCGAAGGCTTTTGAGAGGTCAAGTAAAAGGAGTAGTGATACTTTCTTATTATCTATGTTATTATAAATCTTATCTGATACTTTTAATAGAGCCGTTTCAGATGATAATTTTGGCCTGAAGCCGTGTTGACTTTGTGAGATTAGACCATTTGTCTCTAAAAAATCAGTAAATTGTATAGCGATTATTTTTTCCAGAACTTTTGACAATACCGGTAGCAAAGATATAGGACGATAATTGGAGACGTCTTCCATATCACCACTCTTAAAAACAGGAATTACGTGGGGATTTTTCCATAACTCCAGATACTGTTTAGTGGCTATGGATGTGTTAATTATAACTGTAAGGTAAAATGCAATAATATATAACCCATCCCTAATGAAACGCAAGCTAATCCTGTCAGATCCAAAAGCATTTGTGTTTTTAAGATTTTTTATAATTAAGATGACAGTATTACAATCAACAGGAGTAGGCTTAAAACTATCTAATTCTCTAACTGGAATATTACGTACTGTTTCAGTAGAGATATTATATTTCCTAGTTTCCTCTTGGGTTTTTTTCGAAAGTTTTTTTCCCGATCTCAGCGAAAAAATCATTGAATTTTTCAGCTTTAGAGTGTACATCAGTTACTGCTGGCAATAGCATAGAGCTCTTATCTGTTTGTTGACTATTAAATAGCATATTTTTTTGTTATTTTCCAAGTAGCAGAGACATTGCCTTTAGCTTTCAGATATTCGCTTTTGTAAAACTGCTTACGGCTTGCCGCTAACTTTGAGTTTACTCTCTTCTTCAGGTCTTTAGGTTTTTCTCTCAGAAAGATGTTAAAAGTTTGATTTTTTAACTCACTTTTCAGTATGTCTCTTTCTTTCATGTCTCGCTTTATTTCATCTGTTATCCAGGGCGCAGGGGTACGAACGATTTCTTTCGTTACAACCGGAACACAAATGTTTAGACAAGCTGTAAAGACGTCGTTTAAAGTTCCAACTTGGTTGTTTACATTGTCAGTATTTAAAATACCATTTAATATATTTACGTTATTCATGAGGAGATCACAAAGAAAGTCTGGAGAATAATTTCTGCAAACATCTAAAAGTTTTTAAAACAGGTTTCTTTTTTGGCTTACGAATATTCAGATGAGTTAAGATTGTCTCGTGGTCTGCCACCAAGCTTGGTATAATATCAATTTTTGTTATCATAAGTTTAGCATTTGTTATTACGAGATCAATTAAAGACGCTGATGTAGGAGTAACTCTAGTAGATTTGTTTACTATCTGATCGAAATTTAGTTTTTTAATTAGTTTAGACATTTTATTCTCGGTCTTTAGCAGATCATCATTAAAATTCCCATAGATAAATATATGCTTATTTCGTGAAATAATTTCTTTAAAAATATCAGAGAAATAATCAAAAGAGGTTGCCGGTGCATTGGGATGGCGATATACGCATCCTACAATAACAGAAGGAAACTTGAGATATTAAATCGAGATCCACTTGTCTTCTACACCCTCACATTTTTCGATCGTTAAACTTATTACGGTGACCTTCAAATAGTTTCTGACAAATATACATACCCCTCCACCCCGACCTTGATCCTGACGGTAGACATCATATAGGGGAATATTTATAAATGCGTCACTTATATTAGTGTATAACCATGTTTCGCTAACACATAGAATATCAATGTTTTGTTCGTTTAACATAAGTTCTATTTCAAGTTTATGACTCAACAAGGATTGGGCATTAATATGGACTACCGTTAACATATCACTGAATCTAGGAGAAGTCTTCCTGTCGGCACTATCTTCCTGGCCAAGATCCTAGTAGTTGGGGTTTTGTTCACATAATCTACTTTTGTGACCATATTCATAACATATGTTACATCTTAGTTTATGATCAAATCTGCAGTTCGATTGTTGGTGATTGAATTCACCGCAGTTATAACAGCCATATCTATTACCTCTAGTATTAAGATGATTACTATAGTTGCCAGTTTTGTTATTTCTATAAGTATAGCCTGAGCCATTACTATCATTATTATATCTAGAATGCGTTTGAGAATTGGCATATCCCCCTCGAGAGAGGTTCTCTTTCCTAAAATACTTGTTTTTATTTTGTTGGGGCCTCGTTATATTTCTTCCCCTTTTCACTCGATTTGCCAACAATTCTGTACTTACATCTTCCATAGTATTAGTTCCGAGAATATTATTGTTAAAACTACATAAATTTGATTTAACAGCTTTCCAGTTGGAACAAACAAAATTATCTAAGTATACAGAGGAAATAGCATCTAACAATCTAATGGCACCTACTCTATTAAGTAAATCATAGCATTTATCATTTTGGCCATCGTAACAGTTAATATCTAGGCCGCCAGTTCCTAGCTTGAAGAATTTTTGTGTTTTAATCAACGTAACTCCATTTTTATTACACCATTCTTCCATTTTGGTATTATATTCGGTTATTCTTTCAGGTAAATTATTTGTTTTCATTGATGGCACAAGCTCACAGACCTTTACCTGTATTTCTTGATTTTTCTCTTTGAGTTCAGCAATAACGGTGCCCAGATTGTCGGTAATTCCCTCCACTGTAATATCCTCGACGAGTAGATTTTAGTAAGTCCATATTTGCTTCTGGTAGGGTTCTTACCATGACACTATCTTGAAGGTCACTAGACTTAACTTCCTTTAGAGAAGAATCTCCAATGAGTAATACATTTTTCCCATTCAATGGAGGAGTGATGGCTTCAGAGGGACATGATCCGTACTTATTTTGAAGGCTTTCTTGTAGATGTCTGATTTTTTCTTCAGCAAGGAGTAATTTAGTTTGTAGCTCTCCTATTATTCTCTCCTTATCGGCTAAAGAGTTATATATAACATAGACGTTGTCTTCTGTCTCTCTAACAAGAGTTTCAAACCTTTGATATAACTGTGCCGGGTTTGATATCTGTAAGTCACGGTCTCTATCTTGGCTGGGAGCATGCGATGGATGATTTTCTCCAATATTTTCATAATGCTCCATTAGTTTATCAATAAAGGCATCTTTATTCGTCCAGATACCTCTTAGTCCTAGTTGACTGCAATGCTTTTGGAGTTCGCTTTTTGTGCATCTGGCAAGTGTTTGCCGTGAAGGACTGTTCAGCGACGATAAAAGAGTATTGCCTCTCTCTCTGTTTCCTCTCTGCATTTCTTCTCCTACTTCATTAGCAGTGTCTGGATACATATTTCAATTTTCTTATTGAAATATTTAGTTTTTTGTAAGATGAACACTATAATAACTACGGTATTTTAAGATATCAAGAGACGATATTCGGTATTCGAGAGAAACAACACAGTTTTAGAGTCTTGACGTCATAAGGTGTTTACTGCGCATGCGCAGAAAAGGAAAAATTTGTGCAGGGATCTCTTACTCAGATTTAACAGTTTTGAATTGCTATATTAACTATGTTCACATTAGGTGTAAGTAAACACTATCATTGTCACTGCACATTCAACTTCAAGAATTAATCACCAATCTATGTCAGAGAGAGAGAGAGAGAGAGAGAGAGAGAGAGAGAGAGAGAGAGAGAGAGAGAGAGAGAGAGAGAGAGAGAGAGAGAGCACCCTGATATCAGATATGTTAAGAATAAAGGTGATTATATTAACACAAAATCTTTTACACGTATGAATACAGGTATGGTCACGACTATAGAGTGTACCATTTCCATAGTAGGATTCCCATTCCCGAATTCCTAATTGCAACCCTCGCTGGCACTCATTCCCTTTTCCCATCCAATTAACAGAACCAATTTTCCCTCATTTTTATCCTTTGATCTTTTTCTATGGACAAAATCCCCTCCAATTACCATACAGAGAGAGAGATTGACTTTTTAATTTCTCTTTGAAGATTCAATACAAGAGCATAAATTAACACCATATTCGCTTAATGAAGACCTCAATTATTGAAGATCTCTTTTAATTAAGACCTTCTTTTATAAAGACCTCAGATGATGGAAATATTTGTTAATAAAGACATCAGTTGTCCTGGGACATTGAAGACCCAATAAAGGCCTCATTGAACAAAGACCTCAGACATGTCTTCATTAAGATCTGGAGTTTCGCCAGTTTTCATCACCATTCTAGCCAATGCGGATTGGTGATGGTGGGAGACTTTCTGCCTGATTGCCCACAGCAAATCAACTTAGTATGGGGGGCCTGGACTAGTACAGCTTTGGTGATCATAACTATACACAAACACTTTCACCACATTAAGGTATTTATATCCATCTTGGTTAGGGAAGACACTCATTGTTCTCAAGACCCTTGGAGAAGATCTGATGTCCTTATATCAATGAAGGGAAGTCCTTATTGGGAAAGGATTTATCTAAGAGGAGGTTCCCATTAAATCCCTTCCCTTTGGGATTAAATCCTTTCCTTTAATCCCTAAAGGATTCGGAGGATTATAAAGGACTGGCATTCTCAATGGAGGTATTTGAATAGTCTACATATTACCAGTAATGATAACTTACCAATGATAGTATTTCTCGTTCACCTAATAGTAACAACGATACACTTATTCCACTCGACACTTTATTGGTAGAAGTGATTTAGTCCCGTTACTCACTTTGATATTAATGATGATAACGTCATCTGTATTGAGTAATGATGACGTCATCTGTGATGTAGACTTAATAATGTTATTGGTTATGTCTGCAACATCAGTAATGACGTCACAGATGATTTGTGTTTTATCAGTAATGAAGTTAAAGGTAATAACTTTTCATCTAGATGTATGTGAAGGGATTTAGTTTGGTCTGGATTTAGAGCAACAGATTTGAGAGAGAGAGAGAGAGAGAGAGAGAGAGAGAGAGAGAGAGAGATTTTAGCTTCTTCCTAAGACTAGAGAACAATGGTTTGATTTTGGAGTGTCCTTCTCCTAGAAGAGCTGCTTACCATAGCTAAAGAGTCTCTTCTATCCTTACCAAGAGGAAAGTAGCCACTGAACAATTACATTGAAGCAGTTAACCCCTTGAACGAGGAAGAATTTCTTTGTAAGCTCCGTGTTGTCAGGTGTATGAGGACAGAGAAGAAGACGTAAAGAACAGGCCTGACTATTCAGTGTGTGTAGGTATAAGGAAAAGAGCCGTAACCAGAGAGAAGGATCCAGTGTAGTACTGTCTGGCTAGTCAAAGGATGCAATAACACTCTCGCGGTAATATCTCAACGGGTGGCTGGTGGCTGTTAGTCCTTTTTTGGGTACAGCTGAAGAAGCATATTCACTGTGATAAGTCAGGTAACATTGCTTCACTGGGTCTAGGTCTGTAACACACACAGGTGGGGTCTTGTTCGAATATAGAGTTTGTTCGGGTAATGAATTCCTGGTTCAGGTATGGTACTTGAAGTGTTGGTGTCTACACCGTATCATTATATCCACGTATACTCGCCGTTGCCATACTCAGAAACATCCACAGGTGAGACAGTGTGTGTAAAATCCGGGCTTGACCAAAAGACATTAAGGTAAAAGTATGATTTCCATATTTTTCTCTGTATCGTAGAAATTATTAATCATGCATTGTGTTTCGTAAACCTCCTTTCTCATATCCATTTTCACACCATACTAGAAACTTTATTAATTTTCTACAACATTCCAATAGGCCTAAACACACTTTAGTTTCTATCATAAGTTTTTCAACTGTTCTCCAAAACGTATTTTCTTTTTCATATCATATTCCCAACGCTCTTTCCATTAGTTTTCCCTTTATCATGAAATAAACTTTTTATTCTATAATTATATATTCCACTCATTCATTTATTCATTTCCAGTTTCATCTTTCTTTGAACTTTCTCTGTTTTGTCCTCATGGCAGAGTCAAAGGTTCCTACCACACAGGATCCCTGGAATTCAACTGGAAGGATTCCAGTCGTCTGCATTCCCATTACTTATATACGTACTCATTCCTCTCTTATTCCCATTCCTGTATTTATGTACTTGAATAATATGCATTCCAAATATCTTGGTGGACACACACACACATACACACATACATACACACAGAAATAAAAAGAAAAGGATTTTGGATCTATAGACATAGGAATCAAATGGTCTTTATTTTTGTTCACAATTTTGTTCATATCGTTAAACTTATTATTTTTACCTTAAAGTCTTTGGGTAAAATCTGGTTTAGACTCTCAGTGTAGATGTAAGACCTTAAACAAGAAGAAGAAAAAGAGGAACAAAGAAAATGGGTCTACGAGTCTACCAAGAAGCCCTCTGACCACGTGTCTAATTGAAATTCGAACTTCTGAGGGTAAACAGTCCTTCCGAGGAAATCCTCTGAGGTGGGAAACCTTTAAAAGAAGACTCTAAGCTCCGGAGCCCTTTGAAGACATCCCCTGAAGGTCATAAAGTGGGTCTTAATTCTCTCTTTCCTAACAAGAGGAGGAGGAAGAGATTCAGGGAATTTTACCTTCTTTCCTTACTCTTGAATGCAAGAAAAAGAAGAAGTTGTTGTTTAAGGGATCCTCTTTGGCTCAGTCTTTGGACAAGTTTCTGCATTAATAGCTCCATCGGGTGTTAGTGAATGAGAAGAAGATTCAGGGAATTTGACCTTCTTTCCTTACTCTAGACTCCGAGAAGGAGAAGAAGAAGAAGAATAAGCAGTTTAAGTGATCCTTTCGCTCAGTCTTTGGACAACAAGAGGCTCAAACTCCTAATGATTCAATGCTATGAGTTTGTGTCTCTGCATTAATAGCTCCATCGGGTGTCAAGAATGGTGTGCACACAACACAAGAGAGAGAGAGAGAGAGAGAGAGAGAGAGAGAGAGAGAGAGAGAGAGAGAGATTAGTTACACTGAGTGATAGAGATGACGGGTTTTTACAGTACCACCATTAAAATATATTCACAGAATTTCTGTACTCCATTTCTTTCTTTTATTGCCAAATAATGAAACCATTTTGGGAATTCCCTCTCCCCGTGTGAAAAAACTAATATATATATATATATATATATATATATATATATATATATATATATATATATATATATATATATATATATATATATATATATATATAACCCTCTGTAACCAAACAAGTCACTTTCGTAACCAATCCAGAACAGAAACCTTAATAACATTGCCAATCCCTCCCAACCAAAACATCTCCCAAAATGTAAACAAAACTAAAGTCTCTCGGCTCTTCTTCTTCTTCCATAACAATAAGTGAATCATGGACGTCACCACCCAAACCCTTCGACAACACTTCTTCGTGTTCTGCCTCTTATTCTGTCCTCTTCTGAAAGCTACAGTGTGTTCTATCCGTTCCTTTTGTTCCAATACTTTTTATTCCTCAGCTGCGAAGGGGCAAAGGGCCCCCTGCAGAGTATTCAGAAGGCAAGAGAAGTGAGAGAGACACAGTTTATCTTGCAAGGAAAACATAGCGATGTTTTTCATGTTCTTCGATTCTGCACTGAAAACGGAACTCATATTTTCCGTTTCTTTTTCCTGTCTTGTATTTCTAAGACTTTATCCTGTTCATTACATGTATAGTGTACAGATTATCCCTCTGTCTCTCAAATATATAACCCCGGTCTATCCTCTATGTATGATATAAAGGCCTATACAGTATATAGCTGCAAAATCCCTTCCTGTATATAGGGAACTCTAGGGTGTTTTCCCCTCTGTAAATTGTTTGCCTTGTTAAAGTAAGGCTCCTCTCTCTCTCTCTCTCTCTCTCTCTCTCTCTTTCTCTCTCTCTCTCTCTCTCTCTCTCTCTCTCTCTCTCTCTCTCTCTCTCTCTCCGTTCATTTCTTGCGCGCCAAAAGTCAATGTAGAAACCCAATTGGAATTGTATTCCCAAAACAGGAATCATCAAAAATTCCCAGTATTTGGAATTCGGTTTGCAGCTCATGTGGAATGAATTCCTGTTTTGGTGAATCCAAACTGTTGGAATACAGCTCACAGGGACACCGAATAGTTTAAGCTTCGAGCATTTATGCTCCTGACACGCTCACGAAACTAAGGAAGAACAAGTTATTATTATTATTATTATTATTATTATTATTATTATTATTATTATTATTATTATTATTATATTTTGATAGGTGTCTATCTATTTATCTATGTTTGACTTAAGAAACTATCGAGTTTGAGCGGGACTCGATCTCCCGTCCATCAGAACGCCAGGCAGAGAGAGAGAGAGAGAGAGAGAGAGAGAGAGAGAGAGAGAGAGAGAGAGAGAGAGAGAGAGAGAGATTGTTATCTAAGAACCTTAAGTTAAACATCCATATCTGGTGATATCGCCAGACTAGGTCGGGCTCGATTCCACACTTGAACTCTTTAGTTCTATTAGTGGCTACAACCTCACCATCCTTGTTGTTAAGGATGGGAGTTTGGGGGAACTCATCAGGTCTTGCTGATTAGTTATCAACAGCCATTGCCTGGCCCTCCCTGGTCTAACGTTAGCCGGAGAGGGGCCTTGGGTACTAACCATTACCCTGCTTGCTACAATAATGTCACTCTGTCCCTTGCCTCTGCCATTCATGAGCAGCCTTTAAACCAGCATTTTATCTCTCAGGATAAAATTGCATGCAGAAAGATATCAGCAGAAGCGATAAAAACTAAAAGAAGAAAATAAGCAGAACCATTTCAGGAAAGATACAAAGAAATTCGCAAAAAAAAAAACATTAACAAAAACTCTCGCATGAAAGCAGCCATTTAACTTTTTCTGTCACTTATTTTCAGCTGAATTTCACAATGCTTCATTCTCGTATTATCAATATAGCTTCGACCTTCGGTTAAGTCTTCACCAGACGTATTGTTGAACACGACGCTTGACCAAGGAAGGTAAGACACAAGTCTCTTTCGTTTAAGGTTACTATCATTTTAGAATAAGACTCTTTCGAAAGGCTAGTTCGTTGCAGAACAAAGGCCTCAGACATGCCCTTCCACATATGTCTATTTATGGTGTTTCTATGCCAGCCTATGCCTGCAAATTTTCTTAGTTTGTTAATGCATCGTCTTCTCTTCCTTCCCTTGCTTCGTTTGCAATCTCTAGGGACCAATTCTGTTATTCTTCTTGTCCACCTATCATCTGTCCATTTATATTTCTTCCATGTTAGAATATCCTCTACTTTAGTTTGCTCTCGTCTCCATGTTGCTCTTCTTCTGTCTCCTAGTGTTATTCCCATCATTATTCTTTCCATAGCTCTTTGAGTTGTAACTACCTCATGTTCTAAGACTTTCGTAAGGTTCCATGTTTCTGATGCATAAGTCGATACTGTTAGGACCATCTCATTAAATACTTTTCGTCTTAAAGAAAGTAGCATTTTAATTTTCTTGATCTCATTATGTTTACCAACCGCTCTCCATCCCAGACTTATCCTTTATTTTAATTTTGGTATCATGTCCTGGGGAAACACTTGCTATCTCTCCTAAGTACATAGGCACATTAACAATCTCTAGAGGTTCGTCCATAAACATTATTTTAGTTTTACTCATATTCATTTTGAGTACTACGTTTCTGCTTCCTCTATTCAAATCTTCTATCATCTTTTGCAATTTCTCCCATGATTCAATAAATAAAACTATGTCTTCAGTAAATCTTAAGTTGTTAGGGTATTCCCCATTGATGTAAATTCCTGCATTTTCCCATTCTAAATTCTTAAAACCTCCTGTGAATAATTTAAGAGAGATGGGTCCCTCAGTCTAACTTCTTTTTCAATCAGAATATTCTTACGATATGTAGTTTTAGTATCGCTGTACTTTCCGTGTAGATATCCTCAAGGATTAACACATACACAAATACATATATTTTCCTCCTATGCCTATTGACGCAAAGGGCCTCGGTTAGAATTCGCCAGTCGTCTCTATCTTGAACTTTTACAATACTACTACATGCTTCATAGTCCTCAGTCATGTAGGCCTGGGTTTTCCAACTCTTCTAGTTCCTTGTTGAGCCCAATTGAACGAATCTCTCTTTGGGGGTGCGAAGAGCATGCCCAAACCATCTTCATCTACCCCTTCCCATGATATCATCCACATATGGTACTCGATCACTCTCTTTTAGTTTCTTTTGTAATCCTGTCCTGTCATTTAACTCCCAATATTCTTTTGAGGGCTTTGTTCTCAAATCTACTAAATCTATTGGAGATTGTTTCATTGTCATGCCATGACTCGTGTCCATACAGTAACACAGATCTCACCAAACAGATATATAGCCTCATTTTTATATGCAATTTCAGACAATTTGGTTTCCAAATTTTACTTAATCTAGCCATTAACCGATTTGCTTTTTTAAATCTTTTACTAAACTGTAATCCTAAAGACCCTGTATGGGAGATCAAAGTTCCTAAATATCTAAATGATTCTCCCTCATTAATCCTTTCTAATTCCAATGATATTTCCTCTTCCATTACATACCCCGTTGTCAGCATCTCTGTCTTTCTTCTGTTTACCTTAATTTCAACCTCATGAGATAATTGATATATTCTGGTAAGCAAACATTGCAAATCCTGTGGCGTTCTGTTAATAAGCACATCATCATCAGCATACTCTAAGTCATCTAACTTCCTATCACCAATCGAGTCCAAAATATATAAAGTTTAATATATTTCAACCTTCATCTAGAGTAAAAGAAAAATAAATTTTTGGCAATAAAAGGGGGGGCTATAGCCCCCTAGAGCCACCCCCTACTCCAACGCCTTTGATTAAGTTTAATGAAAGAGGATCTTGGTGTCTGTCTTTCGTGACACTCGCCTTCAAAAAAAAAAAAAGGAATTTTTGCTGCATTGCGGTTAAAACTTAATTCTTTTCTTAGTATTGGTCACTTGTCATCATGTTCTTATTTGCTTATAAATGAGCAGGTATATATATGTATATATATACATAAATATATGTATATATATATATATATATATATATATATATATATATATATATATATATATATATATATATATATAGTACCGTATACAAATACAGCCGTTTGTAGCTCGCTCCAGGAGAAAGGCCTCAAACATGTCCTCATTCTTGTCTTAGGTTTGTCCATTTCAATAATCTATATATATATACATATATATATATATATATATATATATATATATATATATATATATATATATATATATATATATATATATATATATATTTATATATATATATGCATATATATATAAATATATATATATATATATATATATATATATATATATATATATATATATACATATATATGTATATATATATATCTATATATTTATATATATATATATATATATATATATATATATATATATATATATATATATATATATATATATATATATATATATATATATACATATATATGTATATATATATCTATATATTATATATATATATATATATATATATATATATATATATATATATATATATATATATATATATATATATATATATATATATATATATATATATATATATATATATATATATATATTTAAATATATATATATATATATATATATATATATATATATATATATATATATATGTATATATATATATATATATATATATATATATATATATATATATATATATATATATGTGTGTGTGTTTGTGTGTATATATATATATATATATATATATATATATATATATATATATATATATATATATATATATATATATATATATATATATATATATATATATATATATACACATATATATAAACATATATATATATATATATATATATATATATATATATATATATATATATATATATATATATATATATATGCAGTAATAATGACAAAGGAAATCCACATTGATATATCGGTAAAAATTCATGTAGTTACAGGGACGGATTTTGAGAACCAGCTCGAAAAAAAACGGGTTCTTGGGAGCTCTTAATAATTATTTTTTTTTACTGAAATATCAATTATAGATCACTTATCCATATTTAGACTTATGAAAGTGTTAAAGGGATTTATACCATCAACAATGCTATATTTCAGAGCATTTAACACAAGTTACCACCACCAACTGGTCCCAAGACAGATAGCTGGCTAAGCTAGCTTCGACTTCAACTCTGCCTCCAACCAAGATTATGATGAACTCTGGTCTGTTTCTGGGCTCTATGATTGTAGCAGCAATGTCTGCATTTTCCCCAAGTGCAACCACCACATATTACGTCACTGACGAAGCACCCTGGGTTCTAACACCCAGCCAGATAAATGATGTTCTAACGACTGTTCTGTGGCCGGATTTCTTGCTGACCTCTCCAGTTCAGGTCAAGGCTCTGTCTAACGTCAGCTGCTCCTTTCGGGCGATGAGGTCCCGTGTTGCTACTTTTGCATTCGAAGGTAAATAAATTCCAGATACTATTATTATCATTAATGTTATTATTGTTGTTGTTGTTGTTGTTAAGTCCACATTAAATGAGAAAAAACAGTTGATATACAAAACTAATTAGCATAAGAGTTGATTGGAACATTGTGTAAACTGCGTTCCACTGAATAAAAATTATATGAATACTCCTCTTGAGCTATCATCCAACAAGAGCACTTTATCCTAGTGAAACTCCAAGAAAACAAAAACAATAAAAAACATTTGAGTTAGGTTGTGATATTCAGCAAATTTGCACCGAATCGCATGGATGGCCATTTAGCTCGGGAAAGTTTCCTAACAACTGAATGGTTAGAATTATCCAACCAATCAGCTAGCAAGAAACTTTTCCGAGCTAAAAGGGCACCCCTACGAGTCAGTGCACTAACTCGCAGGGGTGCCCTTTTAGCTCGGAAAAGTTTCCTACTAACTGATTGGTGTCTAGTGTTAGAATCTTTGCCTGGTGATTGCCAGACTGGGGTTTGAGTCATGTTCAAACTCGTTAGTTCCTTTTGGTCGCTGCAATCTCACCATCCTTGTGAGCTAATGATCGGGTGTTTGGGAGAGCTAAAAGGTCTATCTGCTGAGTCATCAGCACACTTTGCCTCGCCTTCCTTGGTCTTAGCTTGGGTAGAGAGGGGCCTTCGGCGCTGATCATATGTATACAAGTTAATTAGATGAAGTAGATAAAGTACTGACAGTTAATTCACCCTTCCAGAGAACACTTGCTCCTTGTTTGGCCCAGAAGGTTCCATTGGTGGTCAGGTATCCTTCTATCGAAGGATACCCTCTCCATTGGATGGTTCCCTTGAGGAAGTGGCTCGTGGGAAGCTCACGAATTCCTCTGACCCAACTTCAAGGTATGTACAGCAAAGTCCTCAAGATCTTGGCTGATACCTTGACTGCAGATAGGAATTTGACGGATATATTTGAATGATGAGGTGGAATGGAATGCACTCGACCATTGAGAAAAGTGCAAGAGCCTCTGTCCTATGTCTCTTGTATTAATATTTCTGATCCTTCTACTTTCCCTCATATTCCTTCTAACCCTATTAACTCTCTTCCTTTCCTTAATATTCCTGATCCTTCTACTTTCCCTCATATTCCTTCTCACCCTATTAACTCTCTTCCTTTCATTAATATTTCTGATCCTTCTACTCTCCCTCATATTCCTTCTCACCCTATTAACTCTCTTCCTTTCCTTACTATTCCGGATCCTTTTACTTTCCCTCATATTCCTTCTCACCCTATCAACTCTCTTCCTTTCCTTAATGTTCCTGATCCTTCTACTTTCCCTCATATTCCTTCTCACCCCATTAACTCTCTTCCTTTCCTTTATATTCCTGATTCTTCTCATTTCCCTCATATTCCTTCTCACCCTACTAACTCTCAGCCCCAAAAGGAAGAGGCAGGGCATAAACAGCAACCAAGGAAAGGGAGAGGCGGGCCATGAAAGAGCGACCAAGGAAAGGGAGAGGCGGGCCATGAAAGAGCGACCAAGGAGAGGGAGAGGCGGGCCATGAATGAGCGACCAAGGGGAGCCAGAAACGGGCCATGAAAGAGCGACCAAGGGGAGCCAGAGGCGGGCCATGTAAGAGCGACCAAGGGGAGCCAGAGGCGGGCCATGAAAGAGCGACCAAGGGGAGCCAAAGCCGGGCCATGAAAGAGCGACCAAGGGGAGCCAGAGGCGGGCCATGAAAGAGCGACCAAGGGGAGCCAAAGCCGGGCCATGAAAGAGCGACCAAGGAGAGCCAGAGGCGGGCCATGAAAGTGCGACTAAGGACAGCCAGACACGGGCCATGAAAGAGCAACAAAGGACAGGAGGAGGCAGGCCATCCAACAGCAACCAAGGAAACTAAGAGGCAGGCCATCCAACAGCAACCAAGGAAAGGAATAGGCAGGCCATGAAAGAGCGACCAAGGACAGGAGGAGGCAGGCCATCCAACAGCAACCAAGGAAAGGAATTGGCAAGCCATGAAAGAGCAACCAAGGACAGGAGGAGGCAGGCCATCAAACAGCAACCAAGGAAAGGAAGAGGCAGGCCATGAAAGAGCAACCAAGGACAGGAAGAGGCAGGCCATCCAACAGCAACCAAGGAAAGGAATAGGCAGGCCATGAAAGAGCGACTAAGGACAGGAAGAGGCGGGCCATGAAAGAGCGACCAAGGACAGGAAGACTCGGGCCATGATAGAGCGACCAAGGACAGGAAGAGGCAGGCCATCCAACAGCAACCAAGTATAGGAATAGGCGGGCCATGAAAGAGCAACCAAGGACTAATATAAGTGACGCATTTATAAATATTCCCCTATATGATGTTTATTTGTCGGAAAATTTTGTTTACTTTTTTTTTTGATTGAATATCATCAAATAATTCGACAGATATAAGTACAGAAGAATTGTCATTGACTTTTATCTTTCTTCGTGGCCAAGTGGCTTAGTCACTGTCAATACAAGCTTGCCGACCAAGGTTCGATTCCCGGCCGGAGCCAAGCTCTTGTCTTTGTGTGATTTCGCCTGGGGCTCTGATCCCGAGGTCGTTAAGAGAATCCACACATTAATGTATCAAAAATATATATGGCTTATTTGAATATGAAAAACACGTAAAAATGTGCAAAATTTATCATTAATTGAATGCCAAGTAACAAACAACCAATTAGCTACGATGGTGAAGATGGATTGATTTCAATTCTAAGTACAAAATACCTGAATTCGACAGGTATAAGTACAAAAGAATTGTCATCGACTTTTATATTTCTTCGTGGCCAAGTGGCTTAGTCACTGTCTATACAAGCTTGCCGACCAGGGTTCGATTCCCGGCCGGAGCTAAGCTCTTGTCTTTGTGTGATTTTGCCTGGGGCTCTGATCCCGAGGTCGTTAAGAGAATCCAGACATTAATATATCAAAAATATATATGGCTTATTTGAATATGAAAAACACGTAAAAATTTGCAAAATTTATCATTAATTGAATGCCAAGTAACAAACTACCAATTAGCTACGATGGAGAAGATAGGTTGATTTCAATTCTAAGTACAAAATACCTGAATTCGACAGGTATAAGTACAGAAGAATTGTCATTGACTATGATCTTTCTTCGTGGCCAAGTGGCTTAGTCACTGTCTATACAAGCTTGCCGACCAGGGTTCGATTCCCGGCCGGAGCCAAGCTCTTGTCTTTGTGTGATTTCGCCTGGGGCTCTGATCCCGAGGTCGTTAAGAGAATCCAGACATTAATGTATCAAAAATATATATGGCTTATTTGAATATGAAAAACACGTAAAAATGTGCAAAATTTATCATTAATTGAATGCCAAGTAACAAACTACCAATTAGCTACGATGGTGAAGATAGGTTAATTTCAATTCTAAGTACAAAATACCTGAATTCGACAGGTATAAGTACAGAAGAATTGTCATTGACTTTTATCTTTCTTCGTGGCCAAGTAGCTTAGTCATTGTCTATACAAGCTTGCCGACCAGGGTTCGATTCCCGGCCGGAGCCAAGCTCTTGTCTTTGTGTGATTTCGCCTGGGGCTCTGATCCCGAGGTCGTTAAGAGAATCCACACATTAATGTATCAAAAATATATATGGCTTACTTGAATATGAAAAACACGTAAACATTTGCAAAATTTATCATTAATTGAATGCCAAGTAACAAACTACCAATTAGCTACGATGGTGAAGATGGGTTGATTTCAATTCTAAGTACAAAATACCTGAATTCGACAGGTATAAGTACAGAAGAATTGTCATTGACTTTTATCTTTCTTCGTGGCCAAGTGGCTTAGTCATTGTCTATACAAGCTTGCCGACCAGGGTTCGATTCCCGGCCGGAGCCAAGCTCTTGTCTTTGTGTGATTTCGCCTGGGGCTCTGATCCCGAGGTCGTTAAGAGAATTCAGATATTAATGTCTCAAAAATATATATGGCTTATTTGAATATGAAAAACACGTAAAAATGTGCAAAATTTATCATTAATTGAATGCCAAGTAACAAACTACCAATTAGCTACGATGGTGAAGATGGGTTGATTTCAATTTCAAGTACAAAATACCTGAATTCGACAGGTTTAAGTACAGAAGAATTGTCATTGACTTTTATCTTTCTACGTGGCCAAGTGGCTTAGTCACAGTCTATACAAGCTTGTCAACCAGGGTTCGATTCCCGACCGGAGCCAAGCTCTTGTCTTTGTGTGATTTCGCCTGGGGCTCTGATACCGAGGTCGTTAAGAAAATCCAGACATTAATGTATCAAAAATATATATGGCTTATTTGAATATATATATATATATATATATATATATATATATATATATATATATATATATATATATATATATATATATATATATATATATATATATATATATATATATATATATATATATATATATATATATATATATATATTATGTATATATATATATATATATATATATATATATATATATATATATATATATATATATATATATATATATATATATATATATATATATATATATATATATATATATATATATATATATATATCTTTGCAATCACACCCAGATCCTCCTGTCAGTCTGGTAGGGGGAAAAGGGAATACTTATACCTTGGTGAGAAGGCTGTGTGTTTTCATATCCATTTATATATTTAACCATCATTTCTGACGGGTCGCGTGTACTATAGTCAATTTCTTTTAGCGAGGCATATTTGGACCGACTCGCAGCGGTGCCCTTTTAGCTCGGAAAAGTTTCCTGATATCTGATCGGTTGGACAAGATAATTCTAACCAATCAGCAATCAGGAAACCTTTCCTAGCTAAAAGGGCACCGTTGCAAGTCGGTGCAAATCTGTCTCGCTAAAGGAAATGGACTATAGTATATATATATGTATATATATACAAAACCAGAAATATATTGTCATTGCAGGTACGTGTTGGCAATACCTTAGTGAACAACGGCATTTTCTCCTCCTACACTCGCTTGTGTACTTATGAGAAGGAGTATTCGACCAGCGAAGGCCATCTCCTGTGTACGAGATATGGCGGAGTCTCTGCGAGATACTTCAGCATCCAGATAGTAGATGCAGCTTCTGAGTATCTACAGATAAACGAAGTGTCTGTTTACGCACTCAGGAGGTAGGAGTCTTCAATTCTTGTATCTGACAGAGCAATGATCTTGAAAAAATAAGGGGCTCTTTTACAGGGATTATTAGTTGATTCTTTGGTTAAACTGATGGGGTTTCTGAAGTTATCTCTATTGGAGCCCTTGGGCTTATAGCACCCTGCTTTTCCAACTATGGTTGTAGCCTAGCTAATAATAATGATATTAATAATAATAATAATATACAGTAGAACAGGTAGTAGGTTGGCCAGGGCACCAGCCATCCGTTGAGATACTACCGCTAGAGAGCAATTGAGTTCTCTGACTAGCCAGGCAGTGCAACAGGAGATCCCATATTTCTTTTGCCTACGTATACACCCAATAGTCTGGCCTATTCTTTACACATTCTCCTCTGTCCTCATACACCTGACAACACTGAGATTACCAAATAATTCTTCCTCGATCAAGGGGTTAACTACTGCACTGTAATTATTCAGTGGCTACTTTCCTCTTGGTAAGGGTTGAAGAGACTCTTTAGCTATGGTAAGCAGCTCTTCTAGGAGAAGGACACTCCAAAATCAAACCATTGTTCTCTAGTCGTGGGTAGTGTCATAGCCTTTGTACCATGGTCTTCCCTTCCTTTGGGTAGAGTTCTCTTGCTTGAGGGTTCACTCAATTATTCTTCAGCTGTAACCTAAAGTCCAAAGAAGAACTTGATGAGCAGGAAGAAGCTAAAATCTCTCTCTCTCTCTCTCTCTCTCTCTCTCTCTCTCTCTCTCTCTCTCTCTCTCTCTCTCTCTCTCTCTTGCAAATCTGTTGTTCTAAATCCTAACTAAAATAAATCCGTTCACAAACATCTAGATGAATAGTTATTACCTTTGACATCATTGCTGATAAAACACCAATCATCTATGATGTCATTACTGATGGAGCAGACATAACCAATAACATTATTAGGTCTACATAACATATGACGTCATCATTACTCAATACAGGTGACATCATCATCACCATCAAAATGATTTAAGAGACTAAAACTTCTATTAATCAAGTGTCGAGTGGAAGAAGTGTATCGTTGTTACCGTTAGGTGGACTATACGAGAAATACTATCATGGATAAATTACAATTACTGATAAATTGTAGACTATTAAAATACCTCAATTGAGAATACCAGTCCTTTATAATACTCAGAAACTATGGAGATTAAGGGAAAGTATTTAATTCCAAAGGGAAGGGATTTAATGGGAACCTTCTCTTAGATAAATCCTCTTCCAACAAGGATTTCCCTTCATTGATATAAGGGATCAGATCTTCTTCAGGGGTCTTGAAAATAGGGTAGAGACTCCTGTATAAACAGTATATATATATATATATATATATATATATATATATATATATATATATATATATATATATATATATTATATATATATATATATATATATATATATACATATATATATATATATATATATATATATATATATATATATATATATATATATATATATATATATATATATATATATATATATATATATATATATATATATATATATATATATATATATATATAAATATATATATATATATATATATATACATATATATGTATAAATTATACATCATATACCAAAGGCACTTCCCCCAATTTAGGGGGGTAGCCGACAACAACAAGAAACAAAACAAAAAGGGGACCTCTACTCTCTACGTTCCTCCAGCCTAACCAGGGACTCAGCCGAGTTCAGCTGGTACTGCTAGGGTGCCACAGCCCAACCTCCCACATTTCCACCACAGATGAAGCTTCATACTGC
>NC_090767.1:49657660-49670160 GCF_036898095.1 Palaemon carinicauda
GTCAAATTCCTATCTGCAGTCAAGGTATCAGCCAAGATCTTGAGGACTTTTTTTGTACTTACCTTGAAGTTGGGTCTGAGGAATTCGTGAGCTTCCCACGAGCCACTTCCTCAAGGGAACCATCCAATGGAGAGGGTATCCTTCGATAGAAAGACACCTGACCACTATTGGTACCTTCTGAGCCAAACAAGGAGCAAGTGTTCTCTGGAAGGGTGAATTAACTGTCAGTACTTTATCTGCTTAATCTAATTAACATTATATACATATGATCAGCGCTGAAGCCCCCTCTCCACCCAAGCTAAGACCAAGGAAGGCGAGGCAAAGTGTCCTGATGACTCAGCAGATAGACCTTTTAGCTCTCCCAAACACTCGATCATTAGCTCACAAGGACGTTGAGATTGCAGCGACCAAAAGGAACTAACGAGTTTGAACGTGACTCGAACCCCAGTCTGGCAATCACCAGGCAAAGATTCTAACACCAGGCAGCGATCAGCTAGTAGAAAACTTTTCCGAGCTAAAAGGGCACCCCTGCGAGTTAGTGCAATGACTCGCAAGGGTGCCCTTTTAGCTCGGAAAAGTTTATTGCTAGTTGAATGGTTGGATAATTCTAACCAATCAGCTAGTAGGAAACTTTCCCGAGCTAAATGGCCAACCATGCGAGTCGGTGCAATTGTGCTTCATTATAAAAAATGAGTATTGATATTATAATTTAAATCTACAAATTTGCTGAATATCACAACCTAACTCAAATGTTTTTTTTGTTTTTGTTTTCTTAGAGTTTCACTAGGATAAACTGCTCATGTTGGATGATAGCCCAAGAGGAGTATTAATATAATTTTCATTCAGGGTAACGCAGTTTACACAATGTTCCAATCAATTCAACTCTTATGCTAATAAGTTTTGTATATCACCTATTTTTCTCATTTAATGTGGACTTAACAACAACAACAACAACAATAATAACATTAATGATAATAATAGTATCTGGAATTTATTTACCTTCGAATGCAAAAGTAGCAACACGTGACCTCATCGCCCGAAAGGAGCAGCTGACGTTAGACAGAGCCTTGACCTGAACTGGAGAGGTCAGCAAGAAATCCGGTCACAGAACAGTCGTTAAAACGTCATTTATCTGGCTGGGTGTTAGAACCCAGGGTGCTTCGTCAGTGACGTAATATGTGGTGTTTGCACTTGGGGAAAATGCGGACATTGCTGCTATAATCATAGAGCTGAGGAACAGACCAGAGTTCATCATAATCTTGGTTGGAGGCAGAGTTGAAGTCGAAGCCAGCTTAGCCAGCTATCTGTCTTGGGACCAGTTGGTGGTGGTAACTTGCGTGAAATGCTCTGAAATAATTTTTACCGATATATCAATGTGGATTTCCTTTGTCATTATTACTACATATATATATATATATATATATATATATATATATATATATATATATATATATATATATATATATATATATGTTTATTAATATATATATATATATATATATATATATATATATATATATATATATATATATATATATATATATATATACATACAGACATATATACACACACACACACACATATATATATATATATATATATATATACATATATATATATATATATATATATATATATATATATATATATATATATATATCTATATACATATATACATATATATATATATATATATATATATATATATATATATATATATATATATTTAAATATATATATATATATATATATATATATATATATATATATATATATATATATATATATATATATATATATTTATATATATATGCATATATATAAATACATATATATATATATATATATAATATATATATATATATATATATATATATATATATATATATATATATATAGATTATTGAAATGGACAAACCTAAGACAAGAATGAGGACATGTTTGAGGCCTTTGTCCTGGAGTGAGCTACAAACGGCTGTATTTGTATACGGTACTATATATATATATATATATATATATATATATATATATATATATATATATATATATATATATATATACATATATTTATGTATATATATACATATATATACCTGTTCATTTATAAGCAAATAAGAACATGATGACAAGTGACCAATACTAAGAAAAGAATTAAGTTTTAACCGCAATGCAGCAAAAATTCCTTTTTTTTTGAAGGCGAGTGTCACGAAAGACAGACACCAAGATCCTCTTTCATTAAACTTAATCAAAGGCGTTGGAGTAGGGGGTGGCTCTAGGGGGCTATAGCCCCCCCTTTTATTGCCAAAAATTTATTATTCTTTTACTCTAGATGAAGGTTGAAATATATTAAACTTTATATATTTTGGACTCGATTGGTGATAGGAAATTAGATGACTTAGAGTATGCTGATGATGATGTGCTTATTAACAGAACGCCACAGGATTTGCAATGTTTGCTTACCAGAATATATCAATTATCTCATGAGGTTGAAATTAAGGTAAACAGAAGAAAGACAGAGATGCTGAGAACGGGGTATGTAATGGAAGAGGAAATATCATTGGAATTAGAAAGGATTAATGAGGGAGAATCATTTAGATATTTAGGAACTTTGATCTCCAATACAGGGTCTTTAGGATTACAGTTTAGTAAAAGATTGAAAAAAACCAAATCGGTTAATGGCTAGATTAAGTAAAATTTGGAAACCCAAATTGTCTGAAATTGCATATAAAAATGAGGCTATATATCTGTTTGGTGAGATCTGTGTTACTGTATGGACACGAGTCATGGCATGACAATGAAACAATCTCCAATAGATTTAGTATATTTGAGAACAAAGCCCTCAAAAGAATATTGGGAGTTAACTGACAGGACAGGATTACAAATGAAACTAAAAGAGAGAGTGATCGAGTACCATATGTGGATAATATAATGGGAAGGGGTAGATGAAGATGGTTTGGGCATGCTCTTCGCACCCCCCCCAAAGAGAGATTCGTTCAATTGGGCTCAACAAGGAACTAGAAGAGTTGGAAGACCCAGGCCTACATGACTGAGGACTATGAAGCATGTAGTAGTATTGTAAAAGTTCAAGATAGAGACGACTGGCGAATTCTAACCGAGGCCCTTTTCGTCAATAGGCATAGGAGGAAAATATATGTATTTGTGTATGTGTTAATCCTTGAGGATATCTACACGGAAAGTACAGCGATACTAAAACTACATATTGTAAGAATATTCTGATTGAAAAAGAAGTTAGACTGAGGGACCCATCTCTCTTAAATTATGCACAGGAGGTTTTAAGAATTTAGAATGGGAAAATGCAGGAATTTACATCAATGGGGAATACCCTAACAACTTAAGATTTACTGAAGACATAGTTTTATTTATTGAATCATGGGAGAAATTGCAAAAGATGATAGAAGATTTGAATAGAGGAAGCAGAAACGTAGTACTCATATTCATTGAGTAAAACTAAAATAATGTTTATGGACGAACCTCTAGAGATTGTTAATGTGCCTATGTACTTAGGAGAGATAGCAAGTGTTTCCCCAGGACATGATACCAAAATTAAAATAAAGGATAAGTCTGGGATGGAGAGCGGTTGGTAAACAAAATGAGATTAAGAAAATTAAAATGCTACTTTCTTTAAGACGAAAAGTATTTAATGAGATGGTCCTAACAGTATCGACTTATGCATCAGAAACATGGAACCTTACGAAAGTCTTAGAACATGAGGTAGTTACAACTCAAAGAGCTATGGAAAGAATAATGATGGGAATAACACTAGGAGACAGAAGAAGAGCAACATGGAGACGAGAGCAAACTAAAGTAGAGGATATTCTAACATGGAAGAAATATAAATGGACAGATGATAGGTGGACAAGAAGAATAACAGAATTGGTCCCTAGAGATTGCAAACGAAGCAAGGGAAGGAAGAGAAGACGATGCATTACCAAACTAAGAAAATTTGCAGGCATAGGCTGGCATAGAAACACCATAAACAGACATATGTGGAAGGGCATGTCTGAGGCCTTTGTTCTGCAACGAACTAGCCTTTCGAAAGAGTCTTATTCTAAAATGAAAGTAACCTTAAACGAAAGAGACTTGTGTCTTACCTTCCTTGGTCAAGCGTCGTGTTCAACAATACGTCTGGTGAAGACTTAACCGAAGGTCGAAGCTATATTGATAATAGGAGAATGAAGCATTGTGAAATTCAGCTGAAAATAAGTGACAGAAAAAGTTAAATGGCTGCTTTCATGCGAGAGTTTTTGTTAATGTTTTTTTTTTTTTTTGCGAATTTCTTTGTATCTTTCCTGAAATGGTTCTGCTTATTTTCTTCTTTTAGTTTTTATCGCTTCTGCTGATATCTTTCTGCATGCAATTTTATCCTGAGAGATAAAATGCTGGTTTAAAGGCTGCTCATGAATGGCAGAGGCAAGGGACAGAGTGACATTGTTGTAGCAAGCATGGTAATGGTTAGTACCCAAGGCCCCTCTCCGGCTAACCTTGGACCAGGGAGGGCCAGGCAATGGCTGTTGATAACTAATCAGCAAGACCTGGTGAGTTCCCCCAAACTCCCATCCTTAGCAACAAGGATGGTGAGGTTGCAGCCACTAATAGAACTAAAGAGTTCAAGTGTGGAATCGAGCCCTACCTAGTCTGGCGATATCACCAGACATGGATGTTTAACTTAAGGTTCTTAGATAACAATCTCTCTCTCTCTCTCTCTCTCTCTCTCTCTCTCTCTCTCTCTCTCTCTCTCTCTCTCTCCTCTCTCTCTCTCTGCCTGGCGTTCTGATGGACGGGAAGTCGAGTCCCGCTCAAACTAGATAGTTTCTTAAGTCAAACATAGATAAATAGATAGACACCTATCAAAATATGATAATAATAATAATAATTAATAATAATAATAATAATAATAATAATAACTTGTTCTTCCTTAGTTTCATGAGCGTATCAGGAGCATAAATGCTCGAAGCTTAAACTATTTGGTGTCCCTGTGAGCTGTATTCCAACAGTTTGGATTCATCAAAACAGGAATTCATTCCACATGAGCTGCAAACCGAATTCTAAATACTGGGAATTTTTGATGATTCCTGTTTTGGGAATACAATTCCAATTGGGTTTCTACATTGACTTTTGGCGCGCAAGAAATGAACGGGGGAGAGAGAGAGAGAGAGAGAGAGAGAGAGAGAGAGAGAGAGAGAGAGAGAGAGGAGCCTTACTTTAACAAGGCAAACAATTTACAGAAGGGAAAACACCCTAGAGTTCCCTATATACAGGAAGGGATTTTGCAGCTATATACTGTATAGGCCTTTATATCATACATAGAGGATAGACCGGGGTTATATATTTGAGAGACAGAGGGATAATCTGTACACTATACATGTAATGAACAGGATAAAGTCTTAGAAATACAAGACAGGAAAAAGAAACGGAAAATATGAGTTCCGTTTTCAGTGCAGAATCGAAAAACATGAAAAACATCGCTATGTTTTCCTTGCAAGATAAACTGTGTCTCTCTCACTTCTCTTGCCTTCTGAATACTCTGCAGGGGGCCCTTTGCCCCTTCGCAGCTGAGGAATACAAAGTAGAGGAACAAAAGGAACGGATAGAACACACTGTAGCTTTCAGAAGAGGACAGAATAAGAGGCAGAACACGAAGAAGTGTTGTCGAAGGGTTTGGGTGGTGACGTCCATGATTCACTTATTGTTATGGAAGAATAAGAAGACCCGAGAGACTTTAGTTTTGTTTACATTTTGGGAGATGTTTTGGTTGGGAGGGATTGGCAATGTTATTAAGGTTTCTGTTCTGGATTGGTTACGAAAGTGACTTGTTCGGTTACAGAGGGTTTTATATATATATATATATATATTATATATATATATATATATATATATATATATATATATATATATATATATATATATATATATATATATATATTAGTTTTTTCACACGGGGAGAGGGAATTCCCAAAATGGTTTCATTATTTGGCAATAAAAGAAAGAAATGGAGTACAGAAATTCTGTGAATATATTTTAATGGTGGTACTGTAAAAACCCGTCATCTCTATCACTCAGTGTAACTAATCTCTCTCTCTCTCTCTCTCTCTCTCTCTCTCTCTCTCTCTCTCTCTCTCTCTCTCTCTCTCTTTTGTGTTGTGTGCACACCATTCTTGACACCCGATGGAGCTATTAATGCAGAGACACAAACTCGCAGCATTGAATCATTAGGCGTTTGAGCCTCTTGTTGTCCAAAGACTGAGCGAAAGGATCACTTAAACTGCTTATTCTTCTTCTTCTTCTCCTTCTCGGAGTCTAGAGTAAGGAAAGAAGGTCAAATTCCCTGAATCTTCTTCTCATTCACTAACACCCGATGGAGCTATTAATGCAGAAACTTGTCCAAAGACTGAGCCAAAGAGGATCCCTTAAACAACAACTTCTTCTTCTTCTTGGATTCAAGAGTAAGGAAAGAAGGTAAAATTCCCTGAATCTCTTCCTCCTCCTCTTGTTAGGAAAGAGAGAATTAAGACCCACTTTATGACCTTCAGGGGATGTCTTCAAAGGGCTCCGGAGCTTAGAGTCTTCTTTTAAAGGTTTCCCACCTCAGAGGATTTCCTCGGAAGGACTGTTTACCCTCAGAAGTTCGAATTTCAATTAGACACGTGGTCAGAGGGCTTCTTGGTAGACTCGTAGACCCATTTTCTTTGTTCCTCTTTTTCTTCTTCTTCTAGTTTAAGGTCTGACATCTACACTGAGAGTCTAAACCGGATTTTACCCAAAGACTTTAAGGTAAAAATAATAAGTTTAACGATATGAACAAAATTGTGAACAAAAATAATGACCCTTTGATTCCTATGTCTATAGATCCAAAATCCTTTTCTTTTTATTTCCGTATGTATGTATGTGTGTATGTATGTGTGTATGTGTGTGTGTCCACCAAGATATTTGGAATGCATATTATTCAAGTACATAAATACAGGAATGGGAATAAGAGAGGAATGAGTACGTATATAAGTAATGTGAATGGAGACGACTATAATCCTTCCAGTTGAATTCCAGGGATCTTATGTGTGGTAGGAACCTTTGACTCTGCCATGAGGACAAAACAGAGAAAGTTCAAAGAAAGATGAAACTGTCAATGAATAAATGAATGAGTGGAATATATAATTATAGAATAAAAAGTTTATTTCATGATAAAGGGAGAACTAATGGAAAGAGCGTTGGGAATATGATATGAAAAAGAAAATACGTTTTGGAGAACAGTTGAAAAACTTATGATAGAAACTAAAGTGTGTTTAGGCCTATGGGAATTTTGTAGAAAATTAATAAAGTTTCTAGTATGGTGTGAAAATGGATATGAGAAAGGAGGTTTACGAAACAAGCCATGATTAATCATTTCTACGATACAGAGAAAAATATGGAAATCATACTTTTACCTTAAAGTTTTTGGGTCAAGCCCGGATTTTACACACACTGTCTCACCTGTGGATGTTTCTGAGTATGGCAACGGCGAGTATACGTGGATATAATGATACGGTGTAGACGCCAACACTTCAAGTACCATACCTGAACCAGGAATTCATGACCGGAACAAACTCTATATTCGAGCGAGACCCCACCTGTGTGTGTTACAGACCTAGACCCAGTGAAGCAATGTTACCTGACTTATTATGCTTCTTCAGCTGTACCCAAAAAAGGACTAACAGCCACCAGCCACCCGTTGAGATATTACCGCGAGAGTGTTATTGCATCCTTTGACTAGCCAGACAGTACTACAGTGGATCCTTCTCTCTGGTTACGGCTCTTTTCCTTATACCTACACACACTGAATAGTCAGGCCTGTTCTTTACGTCTTCTTCTCTGTCCTCATACACCTGACAACACGGAGATTACAAAGAAATTCTTCCTCGTTCAAGGGGTTAACTGCTTCAATGTAATTGTTCGGTGGCTACTTTCCTCTTGGTAAGGATAGAAGAGACTCTTTAGCTATGGTAAGCAGCTCTTCTAGGAGAAGGACACTCCAAAATCCAACCATTGTTCTCTAGTCTTAGGTAGTGTCATATCCTTTGTACCATGGTCTTCCCTGCCTTTGGGTAGAGTTCTCTTGCTTGAGGGTACACTTATTTATGCTTCAGCTTCAGCTGTACCCAAAAAGGACTAACAAAAGTCCAAAGAAGAATTTGATGGGCAGGAAGAAGCTAAAATCTCTCTCTCTCTCTCTCTCTCTCTCTCTCTCTCTCTCTCTCTCTCTCTCTCAAATCGGTTGTTCTAAATCCAGACCAAACTAAATCCCTTCACATACATCTAGATGAAAAGTTATTACCTTTGACATCATTACTGATAAAACACAAATCATCTGTGGCGTCATTACTGATGTTGCAGACATAACCAATAACATTATTAAGTCTACATCACAGATGACGTCATCATTACTCAATACAGATGACGTTATCATCATTAATATCAAAGTGAGTAACGGGACTAAATCACTTCTACCAATAAAGTGTCGAGTGGAATAAGTGTATCGTTGTTACCATTAGGTGAACGAGAAATACTATCATTGATAAGTTATCATTACTGGTAATATGTAGACTATTCAAATACCTCCATTGAGAAGGCCAGTCCTTTATAATCCTTCGAATCCTTTAGGGATTAAAGGAAAGGATTTAATCCCAAAGGGAAGGGATTTAATGGGAACCTCCTCTTAGATAAATCCTTTCCCAATAAGGACTTCCCTTCATTGATATAAGGACATCAGATCTTCTCCAGGGGTCTTGAGAACAATGAGTGTCTTCCCTAACCAAGATGGATATAAATACCTTAATGTGGTGAAAGTGTTAGTGTATAGTTATGATCAGCAAAGCTGTACTAGTCCAGGCCCCCCATACTAAGTTGATTTGCTTTGGGCAATCAGGCAGAAAGTCTCCCACCATCACCAATCCGCATTGGCTAGAATGGTGATGAAAACTGGCGAAACTCCAGATCTTAATGAAGACATGTCTGAGGTCTTTGTTCAATGAGGCCTTTATTGGGTCTTCAATGTCCCAGGACAACTGATGTCTTTATTAACAAATATTTCCATCATCTGAGGTCTTTATAAAAGAAGGTCTTAATTAAAAGAGATCTTCAATAATTGAGGTCTTCATTAAGAGAATATGGTGTTAATTTATGCTCTTGTATTGAATCTTCAAAGAGAAATTAAAAAGTCAATCTCTCTCTCTGTATGGTAATTGGAGGGGATTTTGTGCATAGAAAAAGATCAAAGGATAAAAGTGGGGGAAAATTGGTTCTGTTAATTGGATGGGAAAAGGGAATGAGTGCCAGCGAGGGTTGCAATTAGGAATTCGGGAATGGGAATCCTACTATGGAAATGTTACACTCTATAGTCGTGACCATACCTGTATTCATACGTGTAAAAGATTTTGTGTTAATATAATCACCTTTATTCTTAACATATCTGATATCAGGGTGCTCTCTCTCTCTCTCTCTCTCTCTCTCTCTCTCTCTCTCTCTCTCTCTCTCTCTCTCTCTCTCTCTCTGACATAGATTGGTGATTAATTCTTGAAGTTGAATGTGCAGTGACAATGATAGTGGTATAGTGTTTACTTACACCTAATGTGAACATAGTTAATATAGCAATTCAAAACTGTTAAATCTGAGTAAGAGATCCCTGCACAAATTTTTCCTTTTCTGCGCATGCGCAGTAAACACCTTTTGACGTCAAGACTCTAAAACTGTGTTGTTTCTCTCGAATACCGAATATCGTCTCTTGATATCTTAAAATACTGTAGTTATTATAGTGTTCATCTTACAAAAAACTAAATATTTCAATAAGAAAATTGAAATATGTATCCAGACACTGCTAATGAAGTAGGAGAAGAAATGCAGAGAGGAAACAGAGAGAGAGGCAATACTCTTTTATCGTCGCTGAACAGTCCTTCACGGCAAACACTTGCCAGATGCACAAAAAGCGAACTCCAAAAGCATTGCAGTCAACTAGGACTAAGAGGTATCTGGACGAATAAAGATGCCTTTATTGATAAGCTAATGAAGCATTATGAAAATATTGGAGAAAATCATCCATCGCATGCTCCCAGCCAAGATAGAGACCGTGACTTACAGATATCAGACCCGGCACAGTTATATCAAAGGTTTGAAACTTTTGTTAGAGAGACAGAAGACAACTTCTATGTTATAAATAACTCTTTAGCCGATAAGGAGAGAATAATAGGAGAGCTACAAACTAAATTACTCCTTGCTGAAGAAAAAATCAGACATCTACAAGAAAGCCTTCAAAATAAGTACGGATCATGTCCCTCTGAAGCCATCACTCCTCCATTGAATGGGAAAAATTTATTACTCATTGGAGATTCTTGTCTAAAGGAAGTTAAGTCTAGTGACCTTCAAGATAGTGTCATGGTAAGAACCCTACCAGAAGCAAATATGGACTTACTAAAATCTTGGGTAATGGAAAAGCTGGAACATTCACCTAAAGAATGCGTCATTTATTGTGGAACTCAAGATCTACTCGTCGAGGATATTACAGTGGAGGGAATTATCGACAATCTGGGCACCGTTATTGCAGAACTCAAAGAGAAAAATCAAGAAATAGAGGTAAAGGTCTGTGAGCTTGTACCATCAATGAAAACAAATAATTTACCTGAAAGAATAACCGAACATAATACCAAAATGGAAGAATGGTGTAATAAAAATGGAGTTACGTTGATTAAAACACAAAAATTCTTCAAGCTAGGAACTGGCGGCCTAGATATTAACTGTTACGATGACCAAAATGATAAATGCTATGATTTACTTAATAGAGTAGGTGCCATTAGATTGTTAGATGCTATTTCCTCTGTATACTTAGATAATTTTGTTTGTTCCAACTGGAAAGCTGTTGAATCAAATTTATGTAGTTTTAACAATAATATTCTCGGAACTAATACTATGGAAGATGTAAGTACAGAATTGTTGGCAAATCGAGTGAAAAGGGGAAGAAATATAACGAGGCCCCAACAAAATAAAAACAAGTATTTTAGGAAAGAGAACCTCTCTCGAGGGGGATATGCCAATTCTCAAACGCGTTCTAGATATAATAATGATAGTAATGGCTCAGGCTATACTTATAGAAATAACAAAACTGGCAACTATAGTAATCATCTTAATACTAGAGGTAATAGATATGGCTGTTATAACTGCGGTGAATTCAATCACCAACAATCGAACTGCAGATTTGATCATAAACTAAGATGTAACATATGTTATGAATTTGGTCACAAAAGTAGATTATGTGAACAAAACCCCAACTACTAGGATCTTGGCCAGGAAGATAGTGCCGACAGGAAGACTTCTCCTAGATTCAGTGATATGTTAACGGTAGTCCATATTAATGCCCAATCCTTGTTGAGTCATAAACTTGAAATAGAACTTATGTTAAACGAACAAAACATTGATATTCTATGTGTTAGCGAAACATGGTTATACACTAATATAAGTGACGCATTTATAAATATTCCCCTATATGATGTCTACCGTCAGGATCAAGGTCGGGGTGGAGGGGTATGTATATTTGTCAGAAACTATTTGAAGGTCACCGAAATAAATTTAACGATCGAAAAATGTGAGGGTGTAGAAGACAAGTGGATCTCGATTCAATATCTCAAGTTTCCTTCTGTTATTGTTGGATGCGTATATCGCCCTCCCAATGCACCGGCAACCTCTTTTGATTATATCTCTGATATTTTTAAAGAAATTATTTCACGAAATAAGCATTTATTTATCTATGGGGATTTTAATGATAATCTGCTAAAGACCGAGAATAAAATGTCTAAACTAATTAAAAAACTAAATTTCGATCAGATAGTAAACAAATCTACTAGAGTTACTCCTACATCAGCGTCTTTAATTGATCTCGTAATAACAAATGCTAAACTTATGATAACAAAAATTGATATTATACCAAGCTTGGTGGCAGACCACGAGACAATCTTAACTCATCTGAATATTCGTAAGCCAAAAAAGAAACCTGTTTTAAAAACTTTTAGATGTTTGCAGAAATTATTCTCCAGACTTTCTTTGTGATCTCCTCATGAATAACGTAAATATATTAAATGGTATTTTAAATACTGACAATGTAAACAACCAAGTTGGAACTTTAAACGACGTCTTTACAGCTTGTCTAAACATTTGTGCTCCGGTTGTAACGAAGGAAATCGTTCGTCCCCCTGCGCCCTGGATAACAGATGAAATAAAGCGAGACATGAAAGAAAGAGACAGACTGAAAAGTGAGTTAAAAAATCAAACTTTTAACATCTTTCTGATAGAAAAACCTAAAGACCTGAAGAAGAGAGTAAACTCAAAGTTAGCGGCAAGCCGTAAGCAGTTTTACAAAAGCGAATATCTGAAAGCTAAAGGCAATGTCTCTGCTACTTGGAAAATAACAAAAAATATGCTATTTAATGGTCAACAAACAGATAAGAGCTCTATGCTATTGCCAG
>NC_090767.1:49677660-49686551 GCF_036898095.1 Palaemon carinicauda
TGGTTATATTTATGACGAATTGTCTCCCATATTACGACCGAGCAAATTTATATTAGGTTTACCGTTCATTTCAGGATGGTGTTCGGTTTCGATGTATCGGCCCTTTTATTTCCTTCCTGATACTAATGTAAACCTCAGTTGCTCAATTGTAAGGTAATTTTAAGTGGGTTATTATTCCGATGGGTATATTCTTCTATATAAATGACCATGACTTTTAGATACTAATCTTCTTGAATATTTCTTTACAGACAGCGAGCGAAGCAGAACGAAGGAAACGCCCTACGATTTACGTGAATTGCCTTGTTCTCCAACCAACTGTTTAACTCCGTTACTACGTTATTTTAAAGGCTTATTTATGTAATAAATATCATATTTAATTACATTTTTCCTTCCAACCTTTATTTACAAACCACAGATTTTTATGGTGTTCTGCTTAGCTACATTGTCTTTCATCCCTCTCCCTTCCTTCATCAAATTATTTCCTTTCTCTCCTTTTCTAATTACCTTTTACATCTTCCCCTTTATTCGCCTTTTTATTTTTATTCACGGATTTCGTCCATAATTGAAGGGAAGATAATTGAGAGAATTATAATTAAATTTCTTTGGAAGAGAAAAAAAAATAAATGTACAGTCTCTCTCTCTCTCTCTCTCTCTCTCTCTCTCTCTCTCTCTCTCTCTCTCTCTCTCTCTCTCTCTCTCTCTCTCTCTCTCTCTCTCTCTCAGTTAGGGATACCAACAACATAATATGTTGAGGAGAAAAAGTTCCTGACATCAACTGGGTGTCTACAGCAAATTCTAATCATATAAAGTTGAATCACGGAGAAATTTCCTGTCGTATAGAAAAAAAGAAGAAATTGTATAGAGAAAAGATTTTAGAGCTGAGAGCAGCTGTGACATTAAAGTCTGTCTGTGGCTGTAGAGCCTTCAAAGAAACAGCTAATTCACATTCTTCAAATAATGTCTCAGTTGTGAGTGTATCCAGCAATAGACGATATATAATCATCTCCATACTGCCTGTGTCTCCTCCAGGCGAGACTGTGATCGGATCCCACTGACTGTATATCACAGGCGGGAACGTTTGAATTGGGCACCTGATCATCTCACTTGGACACACAACGATTGGACTACAGGACTCTTCACTGATGAGTCCAGATATTGTCTGGACTTCAGTGACAGGAGGCAACGGGTGTGGCACAGAGAACAGGAATGGTTTAAGGATGCCAACATCAGTGAACTGTTATGGGGGAGGATCAATTATAGGGGAGGGATCAGCAGAAAAGGAAGATAGGATCTGCATGTAATTAGAAGAGGCTGTATGAAGGGCGTTCTCTATAGGGATGACATCCTTGATGTGTAGGAGAGATCTTACTCTAGTCCTCTTGGTCCTGACTTCATTTTGATGGACGATAACGCTTATCCCTAATCATGGTAGGGTGTTGAATCCCTTCCTAGATAAGGAGACAATTGTCTAGATGGAATGACCTGCTCGTTTGCCAGACCTAGACCCTATTGAGCATGTATGGCACCTGTTGCACGTTGCCATATCCGGTCGTGTAGCAAAGGAAACGTCTCTTGCAGAGCTTTGAAATGACCTCGTGCATTAATGGAACAACATTCCGATTGCAAGCTTCCGGGTTCTCACTGAAAGCATAACAAGACGTTGCCAGATTGTCATTCTTAAGCAATAGATGGACAAACCTGTTGTTAACCTTAACTTTGTTGATGAAGAAACTGAAAGACAAAAACTGCCTCTTTAGTTTATCTTTTTTGTTAATCTCCTTTACGGTGAAATGCAATTTTTTCTTGTAATGAAATTGTCAAGAATCAATATAAGAAAACAGTTCAACTTTCAACGAATTTATTTTATGTTTTTGAACATTTACGGTTGATTTACTGTTCTCAGAACATGTGATCCCTATCAGATTGTGAGGAGTATTTATGTAGATGTGTATAGATTAATTTCCTTTAAACCTAAGGTTTATTTTGCTCAAGATCAGAACAAGATGACGTTTTTCACTTTTGCAAAAATTTGCAAAACAACAGGCTGCTTTTCGTGTTTAACAATTGATGGTTTCGACGTCGTGACGTTGACTTTCAGGAACAGTATCCTATGTGTTTCCTTATTTCCTTTCCTCATTGGGCTATTTTCACTGTTAGAGCTCTTTGCTTTATAGCATCCTGCTTATCCAACTAGGATTCTAGCTTAGTTATCAATAATAATAACAATCATAGGAATGTTTTTCCTTCCATATATGACCCATCACTTTCTAAAAACCAAGTTGTGTCTCTTGCCTCTTTTCCCAATTGTGTTTCTTCTTCTTCCTTTATCAAGAGAATCATCATCTTCCTTTATCTCTTAACCCATAATAACTTCCTTTACCTTTTATACATCTTGAAGGACAAAACCTGATAAAGGACTCATAGAAAATAGATCTGAAAAGTATCGGGTGATAAAACAGGGATATACCACCTATTCCACAAGCCCTAGTGATGGACTATAAGGTCCATTATCCCATTTGAGTCCCATTCCTTCATTAGACTTATAGACGAAGGAATTTCCATTGCATTGGTGTATAATATTACTTAATTTATTGAATTCTGTTAACCTGAAACCTATTTGAAGCTCAGATTTTTCGGAGAGGTGCCGTCTTTGACCCATGAAAAACAATATCTATATATATATATATATATATATATATATATATATATATATATATATATATATATATATATATATATATATATATATATATATATATATATATATATATATATATATATATATAAAGAACAATAGCAGCAAATACAGCCGTCTCTAGTCCAGTGCCGGAAAAAGGCCTCAGACATGTCTTTATTCAAGTTTGGGATTTGGCCAGTTTTCATCACCACTCTTATGAGTGATGATGGGGAACTTCCTTCTGCTTGCTCACGGCAAACCAGCCTAGTATGGGTGGCTCTAGCAGTCACAGCTTCACTGATCATAGGTTAATGGCAACAGTTTCTCCGGTGTTGCCATTTAGCTGCCCTTGAAATGTTGCTTGAACAAACATTGCCTTCTTGTTACTGATCCATTTCTGTTTATGCACTGCCTCTTCCTTTCCTTGAGGCTGTTTTATGGCCTGCCTCTTCCTTTCCTTGGGGCTGTTTTATGGCCTGCCTCTTCCTTTCCTTGGGGCTGTTTTATGGCCTGCCTCTTCCTTTCCTTGGGGCTGTTTTATGCCCTGCCTCTTCCTTTCCTTGGGGCTGTTTTATGCCCTGCCATTTCCTTTCCTTGGGGCTGTTTTATGGCCTGCCTTTTCCTTTCCTTTGGGGCTGTTTTATGGCCTGCCTCTTCCCTTTCCTTGGGGCTGTTTTATGGCCTGCCTCTTCCTTTTCCTTTGGGGCTGTTTTATGGCCTGCCTCTTCCTTTCCTTGGGGCTGTTTTATGACCTGCCTCTTCCCTTTCCTTGGGGCTGTTTTATGGCCTGTCTCTTCCTTTACTTTGGGGCTGTTTTATGGTCTGTCTCTTCCTTTCCTTGGGGCTGTTTTATGGCCTGCCTCTTCCCTTTCCTTTGGGCTGTTTTATTGCCTGCTATCTCTTTTCCTTGGTGTTGTTTTAAGGCCTGCCTCTTCCTTTCCTTCGGGCTGTTTTATGCCCTGCCTCTTCCCTTCCTTAGGGCTGTTGTATGGCCAGCCATTTCCTTTCCTTGGGGCTGTTGTATGGCCTGCCTCTTCCTTTCCTTTGGGGCTGTTTTATGGCCTGGCTCTTCTTTTCTTTAGGGGCTGTTTTATGGCCTGCCTCTTCCTTTCCTTGGGGGCTGTTTTATGGGCTGCCTCTTCCTTTCCTTTGGGGCTGTTTTATGGCCTGCCTCTTCCTTTCCTTTGGGGCTGTTTTATGGTCTGCCTCTTCCTTTCCTTGGTGGCTGTTTTATGGCCCACCTCTTTCTTTCCTTAGTTGCTGTTGTAGGGCCTGCCTCTTCCTTTCCTTGGTTGCTGTTGTATGGCCCGCCTCTTCCTCTCCTTGGTTGCTGCCTACCTCTTCCTTTCCTTGGTTGCTGCCTGCCTCTTCCTTTCCTTGGTTTCTGCCTGCATATTCTTCTCCTTGGTTGCTGCCTGCCTCTTCCTCTCCTTGGTTGCTGCCTGCCTCTTCCTTTCCTTGGTTGCTGCCTGCCTCTTCCTCTCCTTGGTTGCTGCCTGCCTCTTCCTTTCCTTGGTTGCTACCTGCCTCTTCCTTTCCTTGGTTGCTGCCTGCCTCTTCCTTCCATTGGCTGCTGAATGCCTCTTCCTTTCCTTGGCTGCTGCCTGCCTCTTCCTTTCCTTGGTTGCTGCCTGCGTCTTTCTTCCCTTGGTTGCTGTTGTATGGCCTGCCTCTTCCTTTCCTTGGTTGCTGACTGCCTCTTCCTTTCCTTGGTTGCTGCCTGCCTCTTCCTTTCCTTTGTTGCTGTTGTTGTATGGCCCGCCTCTTCCTTTCCATGGTTTCTGTTGTATGGCCCGCCTCTTCCTTTCTTTGGTTGCTGTTGTATGGCCCGCCTCTTCCTTTCCTTGGTTGCTGTTGTATGGCCCGCCTCTTCCTTTCCTTGGTTGCTGTTGTATGGCCCGCCTCTTCCTTTCCTTGGTTGCTGTTGTATGGCCCGCTTCTTCCTTTCCTTGGTTTCTGTTGTATGGCCCGCCTCTTCCTTTCCTTGGTTGCTGTTGTATGGCCTGCCTCTTCCTTTCCTTGGTTGCTGTTGTATGGCCCGCCTTTTCCTTTCCTTGGTTGCTGTTGTATGGCTCGCCTCTTCCGTTCCTTGGTTGCTGTTGTATGGCCCGCCTCTTCCTTTCCTTGGTTGCTGTTGCATGGCCCGCCTCTTCCTTTCCTTGGTTGCTGTTGTATGGACCGCCTCTTCCTTTCCTTGGTTGCTGTTGTATGGCTTGCCTCTTCCTTTCCTTGGTTGCTGTTGTATGGCCAGCCTCTTCCTTTCCTTGGTTGCTGTCGTATGGCCCGCCTCTTCCTTTCCTTGGTTGCAGTTGTATGGCCCGCCTCTTCCTTTCCTTGGTTGCTTTTGTATGGCTGGCCTCTTCCTTTCCTTGGGGCCTGTGTTACGGCCTGCCTCTTTCTTTCCTTGGGGCCTGTGTTACGGCTTGCCTCTTCCTCTTCTTGGGGCCTGTGTTACGGCCCGCCTCCTGCTGTCCTTGGGGCCGGTGTTACGGCCCGCCACCTGCTCTCCTTGGGGCCGGTGTTACGGCCCGCCTCCTGCTGTCCGTGGGGCAGGTGTTACGGCCCGCCCCCTGCTCTCCTTGGGGCAGGTGCTACGGCCGGCTCCTGCTCTCCTTGGGGCCGGTGTAACGGCCCGCCCCCTGCTCTCCTTGGGGCCGGTGTTATGGCCCGCCTCCTGCTCTCCTTGGGGCCGGTGTAACGGCCCGTCCCCTGCTCTCCTTGGGGCCGGTGTTACGGCTCGCCTCCTGCTCTCCTTGGGGCCGGTATCATGGCCCGCCCCCTGCTCTCCTTGGGGCCGGTGTAACGGCCCGCCCCCTGCTCTCCTTGGGGCCGGTGTAACGGCCTGCCTCCTGCTCTCCTTGAGGCCGGTGTAACGGCCCGCCTCCTGCTCTCCTTGGGGCCGGTGTCACGGCCCACCCCCTGCTCTCCTTGGAGCCGGTGTAACGGCCCGCCTCCTGCTCTCCTTGGAGCCGGTGTCACGGCCCGCCACCAGCTCTCCTTTAGGCTGGTGTAACGGCCCGCCTCCTGCTCTCCTTGGGGCCGGTGTCACGGCCCGCCTCCTGCTCTCCTTGGTGCCGGGGTTACGGCCCGCCTCCTGCTCTCCTTGGGGCCAGTGTAACGGCCCGCCTCCTGCTCTCCTTGGGGCCGGGGTTACGGCCCGCCTCCTGCTCTACTTGGGGCCGGGGTTAAGGCCCGCCTCCTGCTTTCCTTGGGGCCGGTGTAACGGCCCGCCTCCTGCTCTCCTTGGGGCCGTTGTTACGGCCCTCCTCCTGCTCTCCTTGGGGCCGGTGTAACGGCCCGCCTCCTGCTCTCCTTGGGGCCGGTGTTACGGCCCTCCTCCTGCTCTCCTTGGGGCCGGTGTAACGGCCCGCCTCCTGTTCTCCTTGGGGCCTGTGTCACAGCCCGCGTCCTGCTCTCCTTGGGGCCGGTGTAACGGCCCGCCTCCTGCCCTCCTTGGGGCCGGTGTCACGGCCCGCCTCCTGCTCTCCTTGGGGCGGTGTAACGGCCCGCCTCTTGCTCTCCTTGGGGCCGGTGTAACGGCCCGCCTCCTGCTCTCCTTGGGGCCGGTGTCAAGGCCCGCCACCTGCTCTCCTTGGGGCCGGTGTCACGGCCCGCCTCCTGCTCTCCTTGGGGCCGGTGTCACGGCCCGCCTCCTGCTCTCCTTGGGGCCGGTGTAACGGCCCGCCATCTGCTCTCCTTGGGGCCGGTGTAACGGCCCGCCTCCTGCTCTCCTTGGGGCCGGGGTTACGGCCCGCCTCCTGCTCTCCTCGGGGCCGGTGTAACGGCCCGCCTCCTGCTCTCCTTGGGGCCGGGGTTACGGCCCGCCTCCTGCTCTCCTCGGGGCCGGTGTAACGGCCCGCCTCCTGTTCTCCTTGGGGCCGGTGTTACTGCCCGCCTCCTGCTCTCCTTTGGGCCGGTGTAACGGCCCGCCTCCTGCTCTCCTTGGGGCCGGTGTAACGGCCCGCCTCCTGCTCTCCTTGGGGCCGGTGTTACTGCCCGCCTCCTGCTCTCCTTGGGGCCGGTGTAACGGCCCGCCTCCTGCTCTCCTTGGGGCCGGTGTAACGGCCTGCCTCCTGCTCTCCTTGGGGCCGGTGTAACGGCCCGCCTCCTGCTCTCCCTGGGGCTGGTGTTACGGCCCGCCTCCTGCTCTCCCTAGGGACGGTGTTACGGCCCGCCTCCTGCTCTCCCTGGAGCCTGTTTTATGCCCGGCCGCTTCCTTTTCTTGGGGCGCTTTTATGCCCGGCCGCTTCCTTCCCTTGGGGCCTGTTTTATGCCCGTTCGCTTCCTTTCCTTGGGGGCTGTTTTATGCCCGGCCGCTTCCTTTCCTTGGGGCTCTTTTATGCCCGGCTGCTTTCTTTCCTTGGGGCTTTTTTATGCCCGGCCGCTTTCTTTCCTTGGGGCATGTTTTATGCCCGGCCGCTTCCTTTCCTTGGGGGGCGGTTTTATGCCCGGCCGCTTCCTTTCCTTGGGGCTGTTTTATGCTTGGCATCTTCTTTTCCTTTGGACTGTTTTATGCCCTGCCTCTTCCTTTCATTTCGGGGCTGTTTATGCACTGCCTCTTCCTTTTTGGGCTGAGAGTTAGTAGGGTGAGAAGGAATATGAGGGAAAGTAGAAGAATCAGGAATATTAAGTAAAGGAAGAGAGTTAATAAGGTGAGAAGGAATATGAGGGAAAGTAGAAGGATCAGGAATATTAAGGAAAGGAAGAGAGTTAGTAGGGCGAGAAGAAATATGAGGGAAAGTAGAAGGATCAGGAATATTAAGGAAAGGAAGAGAGTTAGTAGGGTGAGAAGGAATATGAGGGAAAGTAGAAGGATAATGAATATTAGGGAAAGGAAGAGAGTTAATAGGTTGAGAAGGAATATGAGGGAAAAGAGAAGAATCAGAAATAGTAAGGAAAGGAAGAGAGTTATTGTCAGGAAAATTACTTGGAATTGAAAGAGAAGGAGCAAGAAAGGTAAGGAAATGAAGGAAATGATAACGGTAAAGATGACTGCTTGGAGGGAGAGAAGGAAGAGAACTGGCTAGGCAAGAAATAGGGTAAAAATAGAATAAAATGTAAAAAAAATTTTATAAATATAACACAATACTCAGCTTTAACACCGCAACAATCATTCATATTCACTAAAGACATAATTCATACTTCATATATTCCTCTTCCTAATTTGCTTTATAAATAAAAAAGTGAAATATTAGTCTTCAGCCAAAAGGGCTCCACTGAAGCCTTTTTGACTTCACCACTCTGTGAAGTTTTACTGAACCAATTTTGTCCTCTCCGAAGACATAATAGAGATCGCTGGAAATCACTTGGTCGTTAGTATCTCTCACTGAAGACGGCTGCCGAAGAAAGATCAGCTTCCTTTTGGATCTTTCGGAGCCATCTGCAGTACACGTCGCTGGAAGAACTCAAATTACCATCTTATTGTTGAAAGCGAATTTATGGCTATTGCTTATTCACTTTGTTTCTTACTTTATCTATCTATCTATCTATCCATCTATCTATCTATCTATATACATATATATATATATATATCTATCTATCTATATACATATATATATATATATATATATATATATATATATATATATATATATATATATATATATATATATATATATATATATATATATATATATATATATATATATATATATATATATATATATATATATATATATATATATATCATAGACTCCTTTAAGAAAGGACTGGAACGTCAGGACCTCTCGGGTTTTAACTTGAGTCTGAAAGATTAACTTGAATCTGGACTAAAATGACTTCTAGAAGGGCTAGAAACACGTTCTCTGGATCAAAATGGGGGTTTTTGAGGATGGTGAGTTCAATAGTAACATTTTCAACACCACCAGGGGTCATCTTCAAGATCTAAAGGTCATTTATCAAGGTCAAATTTGTGAATTTTGGTAATTTTTGCTGGTTTTTTGTGTAACTCATAAATGGTGGGAGATAGCTAATTATAATATGAGGCAAGTCTGCAGAGCTGTCCGAATTTAATATATATTGTCATATATTGTATTACTCAAACATTCCAAACAAGCCCTAAAACAATGAAGCACTAAAATAAGAAATAAAGAACGGTATTTCTCATCACAACAAAACTCAAAGACATTAACATTTGATTAGATGAACATCGCTAGATGGAGAGCTTTTCCTGCCTCCTGAGGCAAAGGAAAGACTGTTAAATGCCTCAGGAGGC
>NC_090767.1:49699551-49709551 GCF_036898095.1 Palaemon carinicauda
TATATATATATATATATATATATATATATATATATATATATATATATATAAAAAAAAACAATAGCAGCAATACAGCCGTCTCTAGTCCAGTGCCGGAAAAAGGCCTCAGACATGTCTTTATTCAAGTTTGGGATTTGGCCAGTTTTCATCACCACTCTTATGAGTGATGATGGGGAACTTTCTTCTGCTTGCTCACGGCAAACCAGCCTAGTATGGGTGGCTCTGGCAGTCACAGCTTTACTGATCATAGGTTAATGGCAACAGTTTCTCCGGTGTTGCCATTTAGCTGCCCTTGAAATGTTGCTTGAACAAACATTGCCTTCTTGTTACTGATCCATATCTGTTTATGCACTGCCTCTTCCTTTCCTTGAGGCTGTTTTATGGCCTGCCTCTTCCTTTCCTTGGGGCTGTTTTATGGCCTGCCTCTTCCTTTCCTTGGGGCTGTTTTATGGCCTGCCTCTTCCTTTCCTTGGGGCTGTTTTATGCCCTGCCTCTTCCTTTCCTTGGGGCTGTTTTATGCCCTGCCATTTCCTTTCCTTGGGGCTGTTTTATGGCCTGCCTTTTCCTTTCCTTTGGGGCTGTTTTATGGCCTGCCTCTTCCCTTTCCTTGGGGCTGTTTTATGGCCTGCCTCTTCCTTTTCCTTTGGAGCTGTTTTATGGCCTGCCTCTTCCTTTCCTTGGGGCTGTTTTATGGCCTGCCTCTTCCCTTTCCTTGGGGCTGTTTTATGGCCTGTCTCTTCTTTTACTTTGGGGCTGTTTTATGGTCTGTCTCTTCCTTTCCTTGGGGCTGTTTTATGGCCTGCCTCTTCCCTTTCCTTGGGGCTGTTTTATTGCCTGCCATCTCCTTTCCTTGGTGCTGTTTTAAGGCCTGCCTCTTCCTTTCCTTCGGGCTGTTTTATGCCCTGCCTCTTCCCTTCCTTAGGGCTGTTGTATGGCCAGCCATTTCCTTTCCTTGGAGCTGTTGTATGGCCTGCCTCTTCCTTTCCTTTGGGGCTGTTTTATGGGCTGGCTCTTCCTTTCTTTAGGGGCTGTTTTATGGCCTGCCTCTTCCTTTCCTTGGGGGCTGTTTTATGGCCTGCCTCTTCCTTTCCTTTGGGGCTGTTTTATGGCCTGCCTCTTCCTTTCCTTTGGGGCTGTTTTATGGTCTGCCTCTTCCTTTCCTTGGTGGCTGTTTTATGGCCCACCTCTTTCTTTCCTTAGTTGCTGTTGTAGGGCCTGCCTCTTCCTTTTCTTGGTTGCTGTTGTATGGCCCGCCTCTTCCTCTCCTTGGTTGCTGCCTACCTCTTCCTTTCCTTGGTTGCTGCCTGCCTCTTCCTTTCCTTGGTTGCTGCCTGCATCTTCTTCTCCTTGGTTGCTGCCTGCCTCTTCCTCTCCTTGGTTGCTGCCTGCCTCTTCCTTTCCTTGGTTGCTGCCTGCCTCTTCCTCTCCTTGGTTGCTGCCAGCCTCTTCCTTTCCTTGGTTGCTACCTGCCTCTTCCTTTCCTTGGTTGCTGCCTGCCTCTTCCTTTCATTGGCTGCTGAATGCCTCTTCCTTTCCTTGGCTGCTGCCTGCCTCTTCCTTTCCTTGGTTGCTGCCTGCGTCTTCCTTCCCTTGGTTGCTGTTGTATGGCCTGCCTCTTCCTTTCCTTGGTTGCTGACTGCCTCTTCCTTTCCTTGGTTGCTGCCTGCCTCTTCCTCTCCTTTGTTGCTGTTGTTGTATGGCCCGCCTCTTCCTTTCCTTGGTTTCTGTTGTATGGCCCGCCTCATCCTTTCTTTGGTTGCTGTTGTATGGCCCGCCTCTTCCTTTCCTTGGTTGCTGTTGTATGGCCCGCCTCTTCCTTTCCTTGGTTGCTGTTGTATGGCCCGCCTCTTCCTTTCCTTGGTTGCTGTTGTATGGCCCGCTTCTTCCTTTCCTTGGTTTCTGTTGTATGGCCCGACTCTTCCTTTCCTTGGTTGCTGTTGTATGGCCTGTCTCTTCCTTTCCTTGGTTGCTGTTGTATGGCCCGCCTCTTCCTTTCCTTGGTTGCTGTTGTATGGCTCGCCTCTTCCGTTCCTTGGTTGCTGTTGTATGGCCCGCCTCTTCCTTTCCTTGGTTGCTGTTGCATGGCCCGCCTCTTCCTTTCCTTGGTTGCTGTTGTATGGACCGCCTCTTCCTTTCCTTGCTTGCTGTTGTATGGCTTGCCTCTTCCTTTCCTTGGTTGCTGTTGTATGGCCAGCCTTTTCCTTTCCTTGGTTGCTGTCGTATGGCCCGCCTCTTCCTTTCCTTGGTTGCAGTTGTATGGCCTGCCTCTTCCTTTCCTTGGTTGCTTTTGTATGGCTGGCCTCTTCCTTTCCTTGGGGCCTGTGTTACGGCCTGCCTCTTTCTTTCCTTGGGGCCTGTGTTACGGCTTGCCTCTTCCTCTTCTTGGGGCCTGTGTTACGGCCCGCCTCCTGCTGTCCTTGGGGCCGGTGTTACCGCCCGCCTCCTGCTCTCCTTGGGGCAGGTGTTACGGCCCGCCTCCTGATGTCCTTGGGGCAGGTGTTACGGCCCGCCCCCTGCTCTCCTTGGGGCCGGTGTTACGGCTGGCTCCTGCTCTCCTTGGGGCCGGTGTAACGGCCCGCCCCCTGGCTCTCCTTGGGGCCGGTGTTACGGCTCGCCTCCTGCTCTCCTTAGGGCCGGTATCATGGCCCGCCCCCTGCTCTCCTTGGGGCCGGTGTAACGGCCCGCCCCCTGCTCTCCTTTGGGGCCGGTGTAACGGCCCGCCTCCTGCTCTCCTTGAGGCCGGTGTAACGGCCCGCCTCCTGCTCTCCTTGGGGTCGGTGTCACGGCCCACCCCCTGCTCTCCTTGGAGCCGGTGTAACGGCCCGCCTCCTGCTCTCCTTGGAGCCGGTGTCACGGCCCGCCACCTGCTCTCCTTTGGGCTGGTGTAACGGCCCGCCTCCTGCTCTCCTTGGGGCCGGTGTCACGGCCCGCCTCCTGCTCTCCTTGGGGCCGGGGTTACGGCCCGCCTCCTGCTCTCCTTGGGGCCGGTGTAACGGCCCGCCTCCTGCTCTCCTTGGGGCCGGGGTTACGGCCCGCCTCCTGCTCTCCTTGGGGCCGGTGTAACGGCCCGCCTCCTGCTCTCCTTGGGGCCGGGGTTAAGGCCCGCCTCCTGCTCTCCTTGGGGCCGGTGTAACGGCCCGCCTCCTGCTCTCCTTGGGGCCGTTGTTACGGCCCTCCTCCTGCTCTCCTTGGGGCCGGTGTAACGGCCCGCCTCCTGCTCTCCTTGGGGCCGGTGTAACGGCCCGCCTCCTGCTCTCCTTGGGGCCGGTGTTACTGCCCGCCTACTGCTCTCCTTTGGGCCGGTGTAACGGCCTGGCTCCTGCTCTCCTTGGGGCCGGTGTAACGGCCTGCCTCTTTCTTTCCTTGGGGCCTGTGTTACGGCTTGCTTCTTCCTCTTCTTGGGGCCTGTGTTACGGCCCGCCTCCTGCTGTCCTTGGGGCCGGTGTTACGGCCCGCCCCCTGCTCTCCTTGGGACCGGTGTTACGGCCCGCCTCCTGCTGTCCTTGGGGCAGGTGTTACGGCCCGCCCCTTGCTCTCCTTGGGGCCGGTGTTACGGCTGGCTCCTGCTCTCCTTGGGGCCGGTGTAACGGCCCGCCCCCTGCTCTCCTGGGGGCTGGTGTTACGGCTCGCCTCCTGCTCTCCTTGGGGCCGGTATCATGGCCCGCCACCTGCTCTCCTTGGGGCCGGTGTAACGGCCCGCCCCCTGCTCTCCTTGGGGCCGGTGTAACGGCCCGCCTCCTGCTCTCCTTGAGGCCGGTGTAACGGCCCGCCTCCTGCTCTCCTTGGGGCCGGTGTCACGGCCCACCCCCTGCTCTCCTTGGAGCCGGTGTAACGGCCCGCCTCCTGCTCTCCTTGGAGCCGGTGTCATGGCCCGCCACCTGCTCTCCTTTGGGCTGGTGTAACGGCCCGCCTCCTGCTCTCCTTGGGGCCGGTGTCACGGCCCGCCTCCTGCTCTCCTTGGGGCCGGGGTTACGGCCCACCTCCTGCTCTCCTTGGGGCCAGTGTAACGGCCCGCCTCCTGCTCTCCTTGGGGCCGGGGTTACGGCCCGCCTCCTGCTCTCCTTGGGGCCGGTGTAACGGCCCGCCTCCTGCTCTCCTTGGGGCCGGGGTTAAGGCCCGCCTCCTGCTCTCCTTGGGGCCGGTGTAACGGCCCGCCTCCTGCTCTCCTTGGGGCCGTTGTTACGGCCCTCCTCCTGCTCTCCTTGGGGCCAGTGTAACGGCCCGCCTACTGCTCTCCTTGGGGCCGGTGTTACGGCCCTCCTCCTGCTCTCCTTGGGGCCGGTGTAACGGCCCGCCTCCTGTTCTCCTCTGGGCCGGTGTCACAGCCCGCGTCCTGCTCTCCTTGGGGCCGGTGTAACGGCCCGCCTCCTGCCCTCCTTGGGGCCGGTGTCACGGCCCGCCTCCTGCTCTCCTTGGGGCGGTGTAACGGCCCGCCTCTTGCTCTCCTTGGGGCTGGTGTAACGGCCCGCCTCCTGCTCTCCTTGGGGCCGGTGTCAAGGCCCGCCACCTGCTCTCATTGGGGCCGGTGTCACGGCCCGCCTCCTGCTCTCCTTGGGGCCGGTGTCACGGCCAGCCTCCTGCTCTCCTTGGGGCCGGTGTAACGGCCCGCCATCTGCTCTCCTTGGGGCCGGTGTAACGGCCCGCCTCCTGCTCTCCTTGGGGCCGGTGTAACGGCCCTCCTCATGCTCTCCTTGGGGCCTAGGTTACGGCCCGCCTCCTGCTCTCCTCGGGGCCGGTGTAACGGCCCGCCTCCTGCTCTCCTTGGGGCCGGGGTTACGGCCCGCCTCCTGCTCTCCTCGGGGCCGGTGTAACAGCCCGCCTCCTGCTCTCCTTGGGGCCGGTGTTACTGCCTGCCTCCTGCTCTCCTTTGGGCCGGTGTAACGGCCCGCCTCCTGCTCTCCTTGGGGCCGGTGTAACGGCCCGCCTCCTGCTCTCCTTGGGGCCGGTGTTACTGCCCGCCTACTGCTCTCCTTGGGGCCGGTGTAACGGCCTGCCTCCTGCTCTCCTTGGAGCCGGTGTTACGGCCCGCCTCCTGCTCTCCCTGGGGTTGGTGTTACGGCCCGCCTCCTGCTCTCCCTAGGGACGGTGTTACGGGCCGCCTCCTGCTCTCCCTGGAGCCTGTTTTATGCCCGGCCGCTTCCTTTTCTTGGGGCTGTTTTATGCCCTGCCGCTTCCTTCCCTTGGGGCCTGTTTTATGCCCGGTCGCTTCCTTTCCTTGGGGGCTGTTTTATGCCCGGCCGCTTCCTTTCCTTGGGGCTTTTTTATGCCCGGCTGCTTTCTTTCCTTGGGGCTGTTTTATGCCCGGCCGCTTCCTTTCCTTGGGGCATGTTTTATGCCCGGCCGCTTCCTTTCCTTGGGGGGCGGTTTTATGCCCGGCCGCTTCCTTTCCTTGGGGCTGTTTTATGCCTGGCATCTTCCTTTCCTTTGGACTGTTTTATGCCCTGCCTCTTCCTTTCATTTCGGGGCTGTTTATGCACTGCCTCTTCCTTTTTGGGCTGAGAGTTAGTAGGGTGAGAAGGAATATGAGGGAAAAGAGAAGAATCAGGAATATTAAGGAAAGGAAGAGAGTTAATAGGGTGAGAAGGAATATGAGGGAAAGTAGAAGAATCAGGAATATTAAGTAAAGGAAGAGAGTTAATAAGGTGAGAAGGAATATGAGGGAAAGTAGAAGAATCAGGAATATTAAGTAAAGGAAGAGAGTTAATAAGGTGAGAAGGAATATGAGGGAAAGTAGAAGGATCAGGAATATTAAGGAAAGGAAGAGAGTTAGTAGGGCGAGAAGGAATATGAGGGAAAGTAGAAGGATCAGGAATATTAAGGAAAGGAAGAGAGTTAGTAGGGTGAGAAGGAATATGAGGGAAAGTAGAAGGATAATGAATATTAGGGAAAGGAAGAGAGTTAATAGGTTGAGAAGGAATATGAGGGAAAAGAGGAGAATCAGAAATAGTAAGGAAAGGAAGAGAGTTATTGTCAGGAAAATTACTTGGAATTGAAAGAGAAGGAGCAAGAAAGGTAAGGAAAGGAAGGAAATGATAACGGTAAAGATGACTGCTTGGAGGGAGAGAAGGAAGAGAACTGGCTAGGCAAGAAATAGGCTCAAAATAGAATAAAATGTAAAAAAAATGTTATAAATATAACACAATACTCAGCTTTAACACCGCAACAATCATTCATATTCACTAAAGACATAATTCATACTTCATATATTCCTCTTCCTAATTTGCTTTATAAATAAAAAAGTGAAATATTAGTCTTCAGCCAAAAGGGCTCCACTGAAGCCTTTTTGACTTCACCACTCTGTGAAGTTTTACTGAACCAATTTTGTCCTCTCCGAAGACATAATAGTGATCGCTGGAAATCACTTGGTCGTTAGTATCTCTCACTGAAGACGGCTGCCGAAGAAAGATCAGCTTCCTTTTGGATCTTTCGGAGCCATCTGCAGTACACGTCGCAGGAAGAACTCAAATTACCATCTTATTGTTGAAAGCGAATTTATGGCTATTGCTTCTTCACTTTGTTTCTTACTTTATCTATCTATCTATCTATCCATCTATCTATCTATCTATCTATCTATCTATCTATATATATATATATATATATATATATATATATATATATATATATATATATATATATATATATATATATATATATATATATATATATATATATATATATATATATATATATATATATATATATCATAGACTCCTTTAAGAAAGGACTGGAACGTCAGGACCTCTCGAGTTTTAACTTGAGTCTGAAAGATTAACTTGAATCTGGACTAAAATGACTTCTAGAAGGGCTAGAAACACGTTCTCTGGATCAAAATGGGGGTTTTTGAGGATGGTGAGTTCAATAGTAACATTTTCAACACCACCAGGGGTCATCTTCAAGGTCTAAAGGTCATTTATCAAGGTCAAATTTGTGAATTTTGGTCATTTTTGCTGGTTTTCTGTGTAACTCATAAATGGTGAGAGATAGCTAATTATAATATGAGGCAAGTCTGCAGAGCTGTCCGAATTTAATATATATTGTCATATATCGTCCTTCAAGAAAGGACTGGAACGTCCCCTGATCGGGGTTTTTAACTTGAGTCTGAAGGATTAACTTGAGTCCTGGACTAAAATGACTTCTAAGAAGGGCTAGAAACACGCTCTCTGAGTCAACATGGGGGTTTTTGAGGACGGTGAGTTCAATGGTGACAATTTCAACACCACCTGGGGTCATCTTCATCATATTCAAGGTCAAAAGGTCATATTTCCAGGTCAAAATAGTGAATTTTGGTCATTTTTACTCGTTTTTGTGTGTAACTCATAGATGGTGAGGGATGGCTGATTATAATAAGAGGCAAGTCTGTAGTTCTGTCCAAATCTAATATATATTGTCAAATATTGTATTACTCAAACATTCCAAACAAGCCCTAAAACAATGAAACACTAAAATAAGAAATAAAGAACGGTATTTCTCATCACAACAAAACTCAAAGACATTAACATTTGATTAGATGAACATCGCTAGATGGAGAGCTTTTCCTGCCTCCTGAGGCAAAGAAAAGCCTGTTAGATGCCTCAGGAGGCAAGAGAAGCTCTCCATCTAGCGATGTAATTTTCAAGAATTTCCCAACTTGCTGAAGAAAACGTTTCAACTACAAGACGGCATACCAACCCCCACGAATATCAAGACTTGTCTAAATTAGCTGTTGAAGACGGCAATGCAATGTGCTGCTAGGTTGGCAGTCCTGCAACTCTTAGATTAGAAGATGCATGATAACTTCCGAATGTTATTCATTGTTCATCTTCAATACGTTGTTAAACAGAAATGAGATAAAGTTGTAATTAGCGCAAAGAACATGTAGAAGTGGAGGTACAGATTATAAATAGACTATATCATTACCAGTACAAAAACCAGTACCAATGCCAGTAAAGGCAGAAGTACTACAGTACCTATAATACCAGTACTAGTACTACTACTAGTACTAGTTCTAGTAGTAGTACTAAAACTAGTACAAGTACTAGCACTGGTACTGGTACTGGTTCTGTTACTGATATGGTATCATTGCCAAACCAGTTCCAGTACAAGTACCAGTATTAGTACTACTACTAGAACTAGTACTAGTAATAGTACTAGTATTAGTATTTGTATTAATATTTTTATTGATACTGGTACAGGTACAGGTATTGGTACTGGTTCTGATACTGATAACCAATACCAGGAGCAGTACCAGTACTAGTACTAATAACAGTACTGGCACTGGTATTTGTACTGATACTAGTACTGGTACTGGTACAAGTAATAGTATTAGTTTTGGTATTAGCATTAGTACAAATACTGGTATCAGTACCAGTACTAGTACTAGTCCTATTAATAGTAATAGTACTAGTATTAGTATTACTATTAGTATTAGCATTGGTATTGATACTGATACTGGTTTCAGAACTAGTACCAGTTCTGTACTAGTACTGGTACAAGTGACCACTATCAGTACAAGTACCAGTAGCTGAACCAGTTCTAGTACCAGTACAGGAACTGGTACCAGTACAAGTACTAGTACTAATACTATTACACAATTTTGGGAATAAGTTGACTTGGCCAGAGAGAAAGAGGGAGATCCAATTTCATAATCCAATAAACCCGCATTGTGGTTTAATTAAAATTTAGAAACACTGCATTTCCCGATAAATATCTCTCTCTCTCTCTCTCTCTCTCTCTCTCTCTCTCTCTCTCTCTCTCTCTCTCTCTCTCTCTCTCTCTCTACCAGCTGCATATGAACAAGAGCTTATGTAAACGTATTTCACGCTTGGATTAACTCAGCCCCAAATTCCATTGTCAAAGTTTTTATCAAAATTAAATTATTCAGCCACGACCCACAAATTCCGGGCTTGAATATATTCACATAATTCACCAAATGCATATGGTGATATACGACAGGAGTACTGTAAGCACAATGTGGTGGGCCAAGTAACAACGAAATTAGGCTAATTTGGGTGATAGCTTCCGACACCAGATGTCACTGAAGGTGATGCCAGGATATCACTGGGATGATGATGAAGTCAGTCTCTCTCTCTCTCTCTCTCTCTCTCTCTCTCTCTCTCTCTCTCTCTCTCTCTCTCTCTCTCTCTCTCTCTCTCTCTAATTCCTTAATGTGTCCTTTTATTCATGCAAGCGATTCATCATCGTCTTTTGTCGCCAAAAATAATGTTTACCGGAACCGTTTTCTACGTCTCATTGACTCTTCCCCAGAGATCTGTGTAGCATTTCTGCCTCCTTCACGTCTCTGTTTATATTATTTTTATGTTATTATTCTGTAGGATCACATTGTTGTCTGCCTGACTCACATCCTATTCTTTTATTCAGGGTGTCTAAACATTTTTCTTATTTTTACTCTTAGAGAACGGTGCTATGTATTCCTACACCATTTGTCTTGGATGTAAACAATAGAGCTTCTTCTTCTTCTTCTTCTTCTTCTTCTTCACGAATATTTCATTGATAAAAAATAAAGAGTTTTCTTTTAAAATTCATCACTTTCATTTTCACTTCATCTTCTGTTCAACTTTTCTTTTGAATAAATATTATCTTTAGTACACACAATTTCTCATTAGCTGTGACCAGCGTTGACTCATTCAAGGCGTGTGAACGAAATGCTCCTTTTAACTGCTGCTTCTCCGAGTCCCTGAATCTTTTTCTTCTTCTTCTCCTCTTAGGGTAGAATCTACCTGTAGGCATTTCCTTTCCTCAGAGGATTCCCTCGGAAGGACCGTTTACCCTTGGAAGTTCGTATTGCAGTTAGACTCTAGGTCGAAGGGCTTCTGGGTAGACTCGCAGATCCAAGGGTAGAATTAGTTTCCTTCTTCTTCTTTCTCTTTTCCAAATTATTACTTAGATTTTCAGATCATTCAATTCAGTCTTCTTTAACTAAGGTCTTTATCATGTGAGGTCTTTGTTAAGTGAAGTCTTCATCAGCTGAGGTTTTCATTAAATTAGGTCTTCATTAACAGAA
>NC_090767.1:49719551-49724551 GCF_036898095.1 Palaemon carinicauda
TAAGAATTGAAGGACGGCTAACGAATGAAAAAAAGGAAATATGCAACATATTAGCAGAAAAATATAAGAGTGAGTTCACACCAAGAATTGCGAATGAGAATAATGAAACAGAAACGAGAGAAGAAAATGTTGAATATCTAACGGATATAGATATTAATGAAGCAGATATTGTCACGGCTATAAACGAAATTAAAAATGGATCGGCAGCCGGACCAGATGGAGTTCCAGCGATTTTGTTAAAAAAAAAACTGCAAACACTATCGCGAAGCCGCTTGCAATACTGCTAAGACAAAGTGTAGATATGAGCGAGATATATGTTAAACATAAATTAGCTTATATAACCCCTATCTTCAAAAGTGGATCAAGACTAGAGGCAATCAATTATAGACCTGTTAGTCTAACATCACATATTATGAAAGTGTATGAGAGGGTAATAAAAAAGAAAATAATGAACCATTTGGTTAAAAATAATTTGTTTAATATGGGTCAACACAGTTTCGTGCCTGAAAAAAGTACACAGACCCAACTGATAGCACACTATGAAAACATATACAAAAATATGATAAATGAAAAAGACACAGATGTGATCTATCTAGATTTTGCAAAAGCCTTTGACAAGGTAGACCATAACATATTGGAGAAAAAAATGAGAAAGCATAATATTGTGGGAAAGATAGGAAAATGGGTAAAAGAATTCATGCAAAACAGAAAGCAGATAGTGGTTGCAAATGACGAGAAATCAGATGAAGCCCAGGTAATATCTGGTGTGCCACAAGGTACGGTATTAGCTGCACTGCTGTTTGTTATTATGATCTCAGACATAGACTGTGATGTTGAAAACTCCGTAGTGAGAAGTTTCGCCGATGACACAAGAATAAGTAGAGAAATTACTTGTGATGAAGATAGGAACTCACTACAAAGAGATCTAAACAAAATATATGAATGGGCGGAGATAAATAGGATGGTATTTAACTCCGATAAATTCGAATCAATAAATTATGGAAACAGAGAAGGAATGGTATATGCATACAAGGGACCTAATAATGAGACAATCACAAACAAGGAAGCAATTAAAGACCTTGGTGTAATGTTAAATAGGAATATGTTATGCAACGACCAAATAGCAACACTGTTGGCTAAATGTAAAGCAAAAATGGGAATATTATTCAGACACTTCAAAACAAGGAAAGCTGAACACATGATTATGCTTTACAAAACTTATGTACGTAGTACACTCGAGTACTGCAATGTGATATGGTACCCACACTACCAAAAGGATATTGCGCAAAATAGAGAGTGTACAAAGGTCCTATACTGCTAGAATAGAAGTTAAGGACCTTGACTACTGGGAAAGGCTGAAATTTTTAAAACTATACAGTCTAGAAAGGAGAAGAGAACGCTACATGATAATACAAGCATGGAAGCAAATACAAGGAATTACTGAAAACATCATGGAGCTAAAAATATTAGAAAGAGCATGCCGAGGTAGATTAATAGTGCTAAAAAATATACCAGGGTAAACTAAGAAAGGCGAACAGGACATTAATCCGCTACTCACCAGCATCGATAATGCAGCGACTATTTAATGTGCTGCCAGCTCATCTAAGAAACATATCAGGAGTGAGCGTAGATGTGTTTAAGAATAAGCTCGATAAATACCTAAGATGCATCCCAGACCATCCAAGACTGGAAGATGCAAAATACACCGGAAGATGCATTAGCAACTCTCTGGTGGATATACGAGGTGCCTCACACTGAGGGAACTGGGGGAACCCAAACAAAAAATAAGGCAATAAGGCAATAAGGCAAGGTCAAAATTCAGGAGATGAAATTGATGTAAAGAGAGTAGTATCATCTGCATATGCAACAAGGAGCTGTCTTCATTTTTCTTTGCTCTTGATTCCCATTTGATCTAATTACCTCAGTCGCTTCCTTACTTTGTTATTGTTGTGTCTATTAAAACTATATTGTTTTCCTATAATTATCAAGCTGAAAAAGATGAAAAGAATATAAAACTATATCAAAAGATAATTTTTTTTTCGCCAGTTGCTGAAGGTTTCATCTACTTAATTTTGTATACAAAAATGAGACCCCTGTGCAGTAAATCAGTTCAAAAGCATCTGATCCTTCCCGTACTGTAGACTCACTAGCATCCCATCTACCCCCTGACGGTATAAATCCCTTTCATGATTTAAATGAAAAATTATCAGAAAATTAGACTTTTACAAAAGGTTTAATATTTTTAATGATGTAACTAATGGTAAATTGGGTATTTATTTGGTATTATAATTTATTTACTATTATTTATTTGGCCTTATTTATTTGGTAATATTAAAGCATAATTTATTTGGAGTTATTTTGTATTATGGTGATTGTACAATGTGGTTTAATTTATCAAAACCTATCTGTCAATTTCCCTAACATGCAACTATCGTATCGAGAGTACTCTTTGCTGATCATGGTTATACACAAACCCTTTCATAACGTTGAGGTAAACCCACTCAGAATGGGTCATATATAAAGTGTATATATAAACATATATGTGTGTGTAATCAAATAGACATTTAGAATCCAGAGAGAGAGAGAGAGAGAGAGAGAGAGAGAGAGAGGAGAGAGAGAGAGAGAGAGAGAGAGAGAGAGAGAGAGAGAGAGAGAGAGAGAGAGAGAGAGAGATTATAATTTCGGTCTTTTCTTTCTACTCGTATCTTTTATCTTCTTCTGGTGTGATAGTAACTAACTTGGTGTGATTTACATGGTCAGTTGTTAGAAGAGATCTTGAGTATATTTTAAAAGATGTGAAAATTATCAATTGTTTTAGAAACGTTCTTCTGCACAGGGGTCTCATCGTCGATACAAAAGTAAGTGGGTAAAAACTTCAAAAACTAGTAGTGAAAGAATAATTAATATTATCATAACTTATATAAAACAAGAATATTTTAATAAAAGTAACAACAGCAATTTCACTATTGAATAGACACATTACTATAGTGGCTGATATAATTAGATAAATTAATTTCTAATTAGATGATTCTTCACAGAGGCTAATTAACCTCGACTAAAAGGTACCAGAAACCGCCAGATGAGATGACCAGTTTATGACGTTTTCATTAAGAGCCAAAATCTCTCTTTACTGAACCACAATTTCGACCTTAATGGTTTGATGTAGAGAGAGTGATAGAAAATCAACAGTATTTAATGTGCCTCACACACCACATATCCTTTATAATGCTATAGCTTTATTAAATTACATATCTAACGACATTAAACAGAAGAACTACAGGAAGAGAGAAAGAAGGGCAAAGGAAAATGACTGATTGAAATTATTTCTCTCTCTCTCTCTCTCTCTCTCTCTCTCTCTCTCTCTCTCTCTCTCTCTCTCTCTCTCTCTCTCTCTCTCCCTAAAGCCTGTTGATTTATCACCCGCCAAAAGTCAATGGAGAAATCCAATAGGAATTGTATTCCCAAATTGAGCCCAGGTAATGAAATAATTAACGTTAAAAGTCCGGATACATACTGAAGGACTCCAGGACTTCAATGGACTTTTCAGTATATGAAATTGTTTGGTTTCGGTTATAGGAAGATATATCCATTATATACCAAAAGGACATGAGAGAGAGAGAGAGAGAGAGAGAGAGAGAGAGAGAGAGAGGAGAGAGAGAGAGAGAGAGAGAGAGAGAGAGAGTATGTTGGTGGATATTAAATTTAATTCGATTTTCGAAATACAAGTCGTGTGTGGCCAAGCGCTGGAGTCAGGGAGGCCATTCTTCCCAATGATGTGACTGAGGGGAATCTCTGTCGTTGTCTTTTGAGGGGAAGTGTGAGAGAGGTTGGACAGCAGAGAAGAAGAGAGAGGGGAGGCAGGAAATGACGTCAAAGTAGAGAGCTAAATATTTACAATAGTAATACCTACAGTGTAATACGTGAGGAGAACTGTAAGCACTAACCCTTTACGAAGTATAATAGAATTATGTGAATATATTTAAGGCTAATTATGAAGCATTTGGTGAATATATTCAAATGTAAAATGAAGAAGCATTCAGTAAATAAAAGCAGAAATGGATCCAATTCGCGGAAGAATAATTTAATTGTCTTGCAAAATTTGATAATGAATTTTGGGGCTGAGGTTTACATAAACTCGTGTTCATACGCAGTTGGTAGAGAGAGAGAGAGAGAGAGAGAGAGAGAGAGAGAGAGAGAGAGAGAGAGAGAGAGATGTAAACACGATCCCGAAAGAGCAGACTCGCTTTCCACTAGATCGTAAAAACGTGCTTTGCTTCAGAATTGCTTTATTTAGACCTCTCTCTCTCTCTCTCTCTCTCTCTCTCTCTCTCTCTCTCTTCTCTCTCTCTCTCTCTCTCTCTCTCTCTCCCAAAACAAAGTGGAGCATTAGAAAATATGCTGAAAAGTCTTTTTATGTCCCAGACCAAATCACCCTAAGAGCTTCAACCTCAGGCCATAAAGCGTCCCCGTTGCCATGGTAACGGCTCAAATGTAAAAAAAAAAAGTTTACAGAGGTTTCACACCACGTTTAATCTATGGTGGCAATTTCATGAACTGTTTATGCAAACTACAAAAGTTTGTGCTGGCATAAGGCCAAGCTTAACCCATTCATTTACATACATGGAGACTTATATCCTTCAACATTTTCGAATTTATTACAGAAAAATATGAAAAGATATATGTAAAAGTTACAAAAAGAGGAATTAATTACATCTCCTGGGTACTAACTGGCAACAATTAATATAAATAGAAGTAACTGGTAACTCTGAAAAACGAATATTGACATGAGAGATAAAAGCCAAGGTACAGTTGGACACTTTAAGTCCCTGTTACACATCACTCTGAAGTAGTACACCTTGCGACACCCTTACTTCACAGAGAGTAACCAAACAGATAGTGTAGGAAGACATGGCGGGGGTGAAGGCAAAACACAGGAACTCTCTGCGCAGCAAGGGTGTGGGTGGGTGGACTTATTCAATGCAAAGTGTACCAGGAGGCCC
>NC_090767.1:49729551-49731314 GCF_036898095.1 Palaemon carinicauda
TTAATAATATTACTATTATCATTAATATTAATATTATTACTATTATTATTATCAATATTAATAATATTATTACTATTATTATTATTAATATTAATAATAATATTATTATTATTGCTATTGTTATTATTATTATCATAATTATCATTAATATTATTATTATTATTATTGTTATTTATTATCATTATTGTTATTAATATTATTATTATTAATATTATTACTTGCTAAGCTACAACCCTCGTTGCAAATTCATGATGCTATAAGCCCAGTGGCTCCAAACAGAGAAAATAGCCCAGTGAGGAAAGGAAATAATAATAAAATATTTTGAGAACAGTAACAATAATAAAATAAATATATCCTATATAAAATATAAAAACTTTGTCAAAACAAGAAGAGAAATAAGATAGAATAGTGTGCCGGAGTGTACCCTCAAATTGCATGAAATGTTGTTTTTATAATTGTTTAATTAAAAGATGAGATTAAGAAATCGTCAGAAGAAGAATTCTGGGGAAAAAAAAAATCTCTTTTTGGAAACAAACCCAAAAATTATTGTTGTCTTCATCTTTCAATTCTGCTTCTGTCAAAGCTGGATCGAATTGAAGGTTTTTTTCTCAGTTGATTAAAATTGATGGAAATTGTCTTCTGTTTCGACCCAATTACAAATTGGAGATTAAATCGGCCTAATTGATTAATAATCTTTTCATTTTATTAGAATTGGCTTCATCTGTAGCAAGATATCAATCAGCTTTTTCCTTTCAGTCTTTCAATTAAGGAAAAATGGTGTAATTTAACATCATAAACCGAAATTGAATCAATTTCTAACCATTTTCAAAACAGATATGAAACTCAAACACAAACGAATGATCAAAACAAAAGACGCCAAATTATATTTATTCAAAAGAAAACTGTTAAAAAAAGATGAAGTGAAAAGAAAACACTTTCATTTTGGTCAGGAAATATTCATGAAAGACTTTTGTTGTTGCCTTGAAATATACACGAGTAGAAGAAGAGGAAGAAGAAGAAGAAGAAGAAGAAGAAGATTCAATGTTTACATCAGAGACAAAAGTTGTAGGAATATGGCACCGTTCTCTAAGAATAAGAATAAGAAAAATGTTGATATATCCTGAATAAAAGAATAGGAGCTGAGATAGGCTATCCATATCGTGTTTTTAAAGAATAATAAGATAAAAAGAATATAAGCAGAGACGTGAAGGAGGCAGAAATGCAACATAGATCTCTGGGGAAGACTTAATGAGACGTAGGAAACGGTTCCGGTAAACATTATTGTTTTTGTTCAAGCCTAGCACGTCCCATCTGCAGTGTCTAGGAAGGAGAGAGAGAGAGAGAGAGAGAGAGAGAGAGAGAGAGAGAGAGAGAGAGAGAGAGAGAGAGAGAGAGAGAGATTGGCTGCTTAATAATCTCTTTAGAGTTGTTCTTTTTTCTTCCTCTACAAAGACTACAGAAAAGTCCACTGATTAATAAACTACTAAGTCTAATGCATCACAAAATGGTTTGTTCTAATACATTCCAATCACCTTAGGGGACAGATCATTATTAGAAGGTGAAGGACTTCTGACTCGACTTCTGACTCTCTCTCTCTCTCTCTCTCTCTCTCTCTCTCTCTCTCTCCTCTCTCTCTCTCTCTCTCTCTCCTTCCTAGACACTGCAGATGGGACGTGCTAGGCTTGAACAAAAACATTAAACTTTGTACGTAAAACTCGAAAATAATCAACTCTTTCTGATGCTTTCTTTCTCTCACGCTATTT
>NC_090767.1:49731814-49746814 GCF_036898095.1 Palaemon carinicauda
GCATCGATAATGCAGCGACTATTTAATGTGCTGCCAGCTCATCTAAGAAACATATCAGGAGTGAGCGTAGATGTGTTTAAGAATAAGCTCGATAAATACCTAAGATGCATCCCAGACCATCCAAGACTGGAAGATGCAAAATACACCGGAAGATTCATTAGCAACTCTCTGGTGGATATACGAGGTGCCTCACACTGAGGGAACTGGGGGAACCCAAAAAAAAATAAGGCAATAAGGCAATAAGGCAAGGTCTAAATTCAGGAGATGAAATTGATGTAAAGAGAGTAGTATCATCTGCATATGCAACAAGGAGCTGTCTTCATTTTTCTTTGCTCTTGATTCCCATTTGATCTAATTACCTCAGTCTCGCTTCCTTACTTTGTTATTGTTGTGTCTATTAAAAATATATTGTTTTCTTATAATTAAAAAAGCTAAAAAAAGATGAAAAGAATATAAAACTATATCAAAAGATAATTTTTTTTTCGCCAGTTGCTGAAGGTTTCATCTACTTAATTTTGTATTCAGAAATGAGACCCCTGTGGAGTAAATCAGTTCAAAAGCATCTGATCCTTCCCGTACTGTAGACTCACTAGCATCCCATCTACCCCCTGACGGTATAAATCCCTTTCATGATTTAAATGAAAAATTATCAGAAAATTAGACTTTTACAAAAGGTTTAATATTTTTAATGATGTAACTAATGGTAAATTTGGTATTTATTTGGTACTATAATTTTTTTACTATTATTTATTTGGCCTTATTTATTTGGTAATATTAAAGCATAATTTATTTGGAGTTATTTTGTATTATGGTGAGTGTACAATGTGGTTTAATTTATCAAAACCTATCTGTCAATTTCCCTAACATGCAACTATCGTATCGAGAGTACTCTTTGCTGATCATGGTTATACACAAACCCTTTCATAACGTTAAGGTAAACCCACTCAGAATGGGTCATATATAAAGTGTATATATAAACATATATGTGTGTGTAATCAAATAGACATTTAGAATCCAGAGAGAGAGAGAGAGAGAGAGAGAGAGAGAGAGAGAGAGAGAGATTATAATTTCGGTCTTTTCTTTCTACTCGTATCTTTTATCTTCTTCTGGTGTGATAGTAACAAACTTGGTGTGATTTACATGGTCAGTTGTTAGAAGAGATCTTGAGTCTCTTTTAAAGATGTGAAAATTATCAATTGTTTTAGAAACGTTCTTCTGCACAGGGGTCTCATCGTCGATACAAAAGTGAGTGGGTAAAAACTTCAAAAACTAGTGAAAGAATAATCAATATTATCATAACTTATATAAAACAAGAATATTCTAATAAAAGTAAAAATAGCAATTTCACTATTGAATAGACACATTACTATAGTGGCTGAGGTAATTAGATAAATTAATTTCTAATTAGATGAGTCTTTACAGAGGCAATTAACCTCAACTAAAAGATGCCATAAACCGCCAGATGAGATGGCCACTTTATGGCATTTTCATTTAGAGCCAAAATCTCTCTTTACTGAACCACAATTTCGACCTTAATGGTTTGAAGTAGAGAGAGTGATAGAAAATCAACAGTATTTAATGTGCCTCACACACCACATATCCTTTATAATGCTATAGCTTTATTAAATGACATATCTAACGACATTAAACAGAAGAACTACAGGAAGAGAAAAAGAAGAGCAAAGGAAAATCACTGATTGAAATTATCTCTCTCTCTCTCTCTCTCTCTCTCTCTCTCTCTCTCTCCCCCCAAAGCCTGTTGATTTATTACCCGCCAAAAGTCAATGGAGAAATCCAATAGGAATTGTATTCCCAAATTGAGCCGAGGTAATGAAATAATTAAAGTTAAAAGTCTGGATACAAACTAAAGGACTCCAGGACTTCAATGGACTTTTCAGTATATGAAATTGTTTGGTTTCGGTTATAGGAAGATATATCCATTATATACCAAAAGGACATGAGAGAGAGAGAGAGAGAGAGAGAGAGAGAGAGAGAGAGAGAGTATGTTGGTGGATGTTAAATTTAATTCAATTTTCGAAATACAAGTCGTGTGGGGCCAAGAGCTGGAGTCAGGGAGGCCATTCTTCCCAATGATGTGACTGAGGGGAATCTCTGTCGTTGTCTTTTGAGGGGAAGTGTGAGAGAGGTTGGACAGCAGAGAAGAAGAGAGAGGAGGCAGGAAATGACGTCAAAGTAGAGAGCTAAATATTTACAATAGTAATACCTACAGTGTAATACGTGAGGAGAACTGTAAGCACTAACCCTTTACGAAGTATAATAGAATTATGTGAATATATTTAAGGCTAATTATGAAGCATTTGGTGAATATATTCAAATGTAAAATGAAGAAGCATTCAGTAAATAAAAGCAGAAATGGATCCAATTCGCGGAAGAATAATTTAATTGTCTTGCAAATTTTGATAATGAATTTTGGGGCTGAGTTAATCCAAGCAGGAAAGAGGTTTACATAAACTCGTGTTCATACGCAGTTGGTAAAGAGAGAGAGAGAGAGAGAGAGAGAGAGAGAGAGAGAGATGTAAACACGATCCCGAAAGAGCAGGCTCGCTTTCCACAAGATCGTAAAAACGTGCTTTGCTTCAGAATTGCTTTATTTAGACCTCTCTCTCTCTCTCTCTCTCTCTCTCTCTCTCTCTCTCTCTCTCCCAAAACAAAGTGGAGCATTAGAAAATATGCTGAAAAGTCTTTTTATGTCCCAGACCAAATCACTCTAAGAGCTTCAACCTCAGGCCATAAAGCATCCCCGTTGCCATGGTAACGGCTCAAATGTAAAAAAAAAAAGTTTACAGAGGTTTCACACTACGTTTAATCTATGGTGGCAATTTCATGAACTGTTTATGCAAACTACAAAAGTTTGTGCTGGCATAAGGCCAAGCTTAACCCATTCATTTACATACATGGAGACATATCCTTCAGCATTTTCGAATTTATTACAGAAAAATATGAAAAGATATATGTAAAAGTTACAAAAAGAGGAATTAATTACATCTCCTGGGTACTAACTGGCAACAATTAATATAAATAGAAGTAACTGGTAACTCTGAAAAACGAATATTGACATGAGAGATAAAATCCAAGGTACAGTTGGACACTTTAAGTCCCTGTTACACATCACTCTGAAGTAGTACACCTTGCGACACCCTTACTTCACAGAGAGTAACCAAACAGATTGTGTAGGAAGACATGGCGGGGGTGAAGGCAAAACACAGGAGAACTCTGCGCAGCAAGGGTGTGGGTGGGTGGACTTATTCAATGCAAAGTGTACCAGGAGGCCCAGTGTTCAACTGTACCTGATAGTCAACAAACTGTTGTGGTTGCAAACCTAGAAGAGAAGTATTAGCTACCAGCCCCCTCATGAGATCGATGTTGGGCATTTCACTGGTTATACTTAAACACAGGTGAATATAATTTACTCTATGCACTAATTTTAATCATATCTCTATTAAGGGATTCAACAACCCAAGATATACATTCAGGAGATGGAAATGAAACAGAGAGAGTAGCATCATCTGCATATGCAACTGGTTTTTCGTGACCCTACAAGACTCTAGAAATCATTTACGACTGGGATGTAGTCTGCGATCGAAGGACCTAGCAAATGCGAATAGATAACTGCACCACTCAGGTATGTCCTAGATGAGGTATGAATAAAATGAAGGATTCTTCAAAGTTCACTGAGAGATGAAAATATGAGAAACATCACTAAAACTCGACTTCTAATTGAATTGCGTAACGAAGAAAAAGAAGAAGAAGAACCACTACTGGAGAGGAAGGATGGAGAGGAGGGAGAGGATTGGGCCCTTGAACACACACACACTCACGAAACAGCTTTCTCCCTCGGGGGGGGAGAGAGAGAGAGAGAGAGAGAGAGAGAGAGAGAGAGAGAGAGAGAGAGAGAGAGAGAGAACTGAGCACCCATCTCAAAAGAGGTTTTGAAACTTCATAAAAACGTGAGATGCTCAAAGATTTCTGGATTTATACTCTCTCTCTCTCTCCTCTCTCTCTCTCTCTCTCTCTCTCTCTCTCTCTCTCTCTCTCTCTCTCTCTCTCTCTCTCTCTCTCTCTCTGTCAATTAGCCTTTTGGATTTCAGAAAGTCTTAAGGAATGCAACTGTGAGGCCCAACCCCTTTCTTCACCCTGGCAATGCCCCACCACAGTCACTTATCCCTCAGGTACCTATCCTATTCTGTAAGTCAACAGACGCCCAATTAACCTTTCAGAAAAAGAACCATATACTTCCCATCTCTCCCCTCCCATAGGATCAATCCCTGGTTTGTTATATTATTCCAATGCAAAAGAGAAAGATGATTCCTGTTCCATTCCCACTTGTCATCCATTAACCCACTTGGTAGATTCTTTGTTTGTTTACATCGTAATCCCAACACCTTCATTCATTGGCTGTAGTAGCAGGTCTCCTCCTCTTCCTCTTACGTTAATTCATTCATAAAATTATTATGAATGAAACATTACTACTACTGATCTTGTTGTCCATTCAGAGATGTCTTTTTTAGATGAAGTTGGGAGTTAATTGGGTTGGCATTTACTCTTATTTACCCTTATTATTAAAATTATTATTATATATTATGACTTATACATAATCAAAGCTTAAATAGGTTATATTTGCCCAAGCTTTGATGAATATTCGGAGAGCTTGCTAGATTAGCCATGAAATTCCGAGAATCCTTTGTGAAAAATCATTTATTTATTTCAAAATTTACTTGAGTTTTGATATTTTCAAAGAATCTTAAAGAATTCATTTATCAATCTTGTAAAATTAATTCTGGAATATTCAATAATTTTTGCCTTAAAAATTCTCACTACAAAAAGAGTTATATTAAAGTGTAATCGCACATGAAAGTGATGGAGAGACAGAAATTTAATGTGTTCGAGATGAAGTGTCTGAGGAGTATGGCTGGTGTATTTCGAGTAGATAGGGTTAGGAACGAAGGAGTGAGGGTGAAATCTGGTGTAAAAAAGGAATTAGCAGCTATAGTGGATATGAATGTAAGGTGGTTTGGCCATGTAGAGAGAATGGAAAAGGCTGTCTGCTAAAGAAGGTGATGAATGCAAGAGTTGATGGGAGAAGTAAGAGAGGAAGGCCAAGATTTTGGGTAGATGGATGGAAGCCAAAGAGCGTGAATGAATAGCGAGCGATTTTTGACGCAGTTCCGATAGACACTGCTGCTTCCTCCAGTAGCCTTGATGACTGATGAGGATTCAGCATATGTAGTGGATGACTGGGGGGGAGGGGGGGAAGTTGCGCCCTTGCTGTACCAACCAAACTCGGCGGAATCCCTCGTCAGGCTGGGAGCAGCTAAGATAAGAAAAGTCCCTTTTTTTTCTTTTTTATGTCAGCTAACACCAAAAATCGGGGAAAGTATCATGGTACATAGGTAGCTAGAAATAGCTCATTCATATTATTTCTGATGAAGAGTCCCATGAAAAAATAAAAGGTGACTCAAAACACAAGTCAACGCCAAATAATAAATGGAGAAACGTAGATCCAGTTTTAGAAACTATCTGGAACTCAGATTTTTTATTTTTGGAAAACAATATGATAATTATATATATTATATATATATATATATATATATATATATATATATATATATATATATATATATATATATATATATATATATATATATATATATATATATAAATAAATTTCTACCTCATACTTGGGATCGAACGCTAGCCCCTTCTAATGAAAGGCTAGGTCGAAACCAACCATGTCACGAGAGCCCATAAAAAGAATTGGAACCTGACGCTAACAGCTGTCCGAGGATTTACCTGGCGAGACATCAGTCTTACCAGCGAGTTTTACCCAATTCCCCGGGCCACCACGTGACACAATTGGTAGTAATTCATTCAAATTACCCCATATGAGTCAATATGGATAAATATCAACACAACATCATGTTCAAATAGAAATAAATTTCTACCTCATACTTTGGATTGAACGGGAGTTTGGGAGAACTAAAAGGTCTATCTGCTGAGTCATCAGCACACTTTGTCTCACCTTCCTTGGTCTTTGCTTGGGTGGAGAGGGGCCTTCGGCGCTGATCATATGTATATAATGATAAATTAGATGAAGCAGATAAAGTACTGACAGTTAATTCACCCTTCCAGAGAACACTTGCTCCTTGTTTGGCCCAGAAGGTTCCATTGGTGGTCAGGTATCCTTCTATCGAAGGATACCCTCTCCATTGGATGGTTCCCTTGAGGAAGTGGCTCGCGGGAAGCTCACGAATTCCTCTGACCCAACTTCAAGGTACGTACAGAAAAGTCCTCAAGATCTTGGATGATACCTTGACTACAGGTAGGAGTTTGACGGATATAATTGAATGATGAGGTGGAACGGAATGCACTCGAATATTGAGAAAAGTGCAAGAGCCTCTGTAATATGTCTCTTGTAATAATAAACATTTGGTCATTTCATTTGTAAGAGAAAGAAACATTTTTATCAAGCTTCCCTTATGTTTGCCTAGTTAATTCAGCATTGAATATTATGGTGAAACCTAGTTTACTTAGCCGGCGGCTGACTCTTCCGCAGTTAAGGATATTCGAGCACTGAAATACTCTATGAAAGACAAATTTCATATTAATACATTCACTGTACAAAGAAAATGACTAATTGTAGATGAAAAAAGAATTACTCCCTTAATTCTAAAGGTTTCATTTTCCTCCAGTTTCACTTCTGAAAAAGCAGTTGATGGATTGATAGATGGAGACGATAGATACATGTCATTAAAACTTGTCAAACCTTGGTGGTGGGTTGATCTCGGAGAAGAGAGGATTATCTATCAAATCCAGATCTATCCAAGACAGAACTATTACCCCAGAAGGTTCCATGACATTGAGGTAAGTACTAGTTCTTATAGGAAATATGGTAACGAATGTTTTTGTCCTGAAGGACACTTCGAACTTTGTAAATTTGACAGACGACAGTTGGATCCTTAACCTGTGAGAGTTCTCAACCTTAGTAAATTTGACAGACTGCAGTTGGATCCTCAACCTCAGAGTTCTCAACCTTTTTTGTAAATTTGACAGTCTAAAATTGGACCCTTAACCAATGACAGATAATTGCATTTAATATCTAATTCTACCTTTGGGAATTTATATCAATTGAAAATTCATTTATGATAAATTCTTCTGTCTAAGCAAAGATTTGAATTGATGCCTTCAAGCCGAGGCCATGCCAGCAGGTACTCTGTCAATCTTGAGAGCTAGATTGGTGGAGTCACTAATCTCATGGTTTTGGCTAAGAGGCATAAGTTCGAATCTTTGCTCAGCCAGAAACCTTTATCATAAATGAATTTCCAAAGGATATGCTCTCTAAAGGGTAAAATTCGATATTGATATTTATAGTGATCAAAATTACCAGTGTTAGTGATATATATATATATATATATATATATATATATATATATATATATATATATATATATATATATATATATATATATATATGTATATATATATATATATATATATATATATATATATATATATATATACATATATATATATATATATATATATATATATATATATATATATATATATTATATATATATATATATATCTTTTCAATCCCAGCCAGATCATCCTGTCAGTCTGGTAGGGGGAAAACGGAGTACTTATACCTTGGTGAGAAGGCTGCGTGTGTTCATATCTATCTAAATATTTAACCATAATTATTGACGGGTCGCGTACACTAGCATATGTATGTGGATATAGATATATATATATATATATATATATATATATATATATATATATATATATATATATATATATATATATATATATATATATAGACCAGAAATATATTGTCATTGCAGGTACGCGTTGGCAATGCACTAGTAAACAATGGCATTTTCTCCTCCTACACTCGCTTGTGCACTTATGAGAAGAAGTACTCGACCAGCGAAGGCCATCTCCTCTGTACGTGATACAGCGGAGTCTCCGCCAGATACGTCAGCATCCAGATCGTAGATGCAGCTTCCGAGTATCTACAGATAAACGAAGTGTCTGTGTACGCCCTCAAGATGTAGGAGTCTCCAATTCTCGTATCTGACAGAGCAATGATCTTGAAAAAACGAGCTTTTTGAGAGGGATTATTAGTTGATTCTTTTGTTAAACTGATGGGGTTTCTGAAGTTATATGTATTGGGGCCCTTGGGCTTCTAGCACCCTGCTTTTCCGACTATGGTTGTAGCTTGGCTAATAATAATAATAATAATAATAATAATAATAATAATAATAATAATAATAATATAGAATAGGTAGTAGGTTGGCCAAGGCACCAGCCATCCGTTGAGATACTACCGCTAGAGAGCAATTGAGTTCTCTGACTAGCCAGGCAGTGCAACAGGGGATCCCATATTTCCTTTTCCTACACATACACCCAATAGTCTAGCCTATTCTTTACATATTCTCCTCTGTCCTCATACACCTGACAACACTGAGATTACCAAATAATTCTTCCTCGATCAAGGGGTTAACTACTGCACTGTAATTGTTCAGTGGCTACTTTCCTCTTGGTAAGGGTAGAAGAGACTCTTTAGCTTTGGTAGGCAGCTCTTCTAGGAGAAGGACACTCCAAAATCAAACCATTGGTCTCAAGTCTTGGGTAATGCCATAGCCTCTTTTGTACCGTATCTTTCCACTGTCTTGGATTAGTTTTATCATTTGGGGTACACTCGGGCATGATGTTCTATCTTATTTCTCTTCCTCTTGTTTTTTGTTTTTTCTTTTTTGAGTTTTTATAGTTTATATGTGAAGAATCTAATTTAATGTTACTGTTCTTGAAATATTTTATTTTAATTGTTCCTTCCTTCTCTTGTAGTTTATTTATTCTCTTGTTTTATTTCCTCACTGGGCTATTTTTACCTGCTGGAGCGCTTGGGCTCCAACAATCGAGCTTGCCTCATTGAGGTGGCAAATCTTTTTACTACTACTATTACTACTACTACCAATAATAATAATAATAATAATAATAATAATAATAATAATAATAATAATAATAATAATAATAATAATTTGAGATATTCAGAATGTATGTGCCCACTTAATTTTGAGAAAACTTGGGAACATAGCATGATTATGTCCTCAAAACTTTAGAGAGCTTTGTATAGAGCAACTCTCAACTGAGCCATAGCACACCATTGTACCCATGGTGGTTGAGTCACTATCAACTTAAAAAGTTATTTTTTCCACAGAAGGCATTTCTGTTAGTGATGTTATTAAGTCTGATTATTAAACTTTAAAATCTGTGTTTGGTCCTAGTATTGATTATGTGAAATTAAACTGGAATTTACGTTAGTTGTAGCCCACAACAGTGTGAAGTGATATTGCATACATATTCAAATAAACAGTAATAATGTCTCGCTTTTTCTTTGTACATTGTCCTGTCGGTCCTTAGCTGTACTGTTAAGCTGTGACCAAGTTGTGGAATGATCTTCCTAATCGGGTATAGTTGAATCGGTAGAACTTCAAAAGTTCAAACTTGTAGCAAATGTTTTATGTTGAACAGGCTGACTTCAAGTCTCTTTTCATAGTTTACATATGGAATACCTGTTTTAATGTTGTTACTTCTCTAAAAATATTTTGTACTAATTGTTCATTACTTCTCAAATAGTTTATTTATTAAATTGTTTTCTATCCTCACTGGGTTATTTTTCCCTGTTGGAGCCCATGGGCTTATAGATTCCTGCTATTCCAACTAGGGTTGTGGCTTAGCTAATAATAATAATAATAATAATAATAATAATAATAATAATAATAATAATAATAATAATAATATGATGATGATAATGATGATGATGGTGTTGATGACGGTGATTTCATTCAAGTATTGTATTATTTGCAATGAAAACTCATAAATGAAAATGAAAATAAAAAAATCCAACATCTGTCTGCTTATATATTCTGGCAAATATCTTCTTCAAAGATTTTTCCTTCACTGATCTATCGTCCATGAAAGTCTACCGCTCAGGAACTATGAGTAAAAAAACTAAAGGCAGATGGAGGACGTAGAGGAAATTGCAAATCAATAGATAAATACCAGAAACAAACTAAAGAGAAGTTTAAGTCATGACTAGTCTCTCTGGACTAGTACTGTGGTAACGTCTTCGCCTGACATAAAGATACAAAATATCATCTTATTGCTTGAAACTTTTCTTAATGGTATTTTCCTCTTTTAAATGGAACCTTTCTTATTTCGTCCTAATCCTTCTGACCAGCCCTGAGTCAATCCTTGTTCACCTTTCTACTTGACACTCATATTAAAGAAAAAAGAATGTATCTTTTCCCCTCCATGCATGCGAAGAAGAGTTGCCTGTAATCATGCTAAAAGGAACATAGCCTTCATTTTAATAACAGACTTCTGGTAAATAATTGCTCCTCATCACAAGTTAAGAGTTGAACCAAGTGTCTTACTATTTTCACTATTATACTTGTAAGGTATTGTCTCTAGAAGGCTAAAATTTTACAACAGTAACACCTACAGTGTAATACGTGAGGGGGACTGTAAGCGCTAACCCTTTAAGAAGTATACTATAATTATGTGATTGTATTTAAGGCTGATTGTGAAGCATTTGGTGAATATATTCAAATGTAAAATGAAGAATTTAGTGAATAAAAACAGAAATAGATCCAGTTCGCTGCAGAATAATTTAATTTTGATGCAAAATTTGACAATGAATTTTGGGGCTGAGTTAATCCAAGCAGGAAAGAGGTTTACATAAACTCGTTTTCCTATGCAGCTGAGAGAGAGAGAGAGAGAGAGAGAGAGAGAGAGGAGAGAGAGAGAGAGAGAGAGAGAGAGAGAGAGAGAGAGAGAGAGAGAGAGAGAGAGAGAGAATGTAAACATGATCCTGAAAGAGCAGACTCGCTTTCCACAAGATCGTAAAAATTTGCTTTTCTTTAGAATTGCTTTATTTAGACACTCTCTCTCTCTCTCTCTCTCTCTCTCTCTCTCTCTCTCTCTCTCTCTCTCTCTCTCTCTCTGTACAGATCCAAACGCACACATATCAGAGAAATGTAACAGAATCTAGTATTGCAAAGATAAAGTCAGGCTATGTTTTCAACATTAGTTAGCGTCTGTATAAACTGGATGAGCAGGATGCTATAAGCCCAGAGGCTCCAACAGGGAAAATAGCCCAGTGAGGAATAGAAACAAGGAAAAATTCTATATTTTGAGATCAATAACATTAAAATAAATATCTCCTATATAAACTATAAAAAACTAGCAAAACAAGAGGAAGAGAAATAAGATAGAATAGTGTGCCCGGGTGTACCCTCAAGCAAGAGAACTCTAACCTAAGACAGTGGAAGAAGACAATGGTACAAAGGCAATTGCATGAAATGTTGTTTTTATAATTGTTTAATTAAAAGATGTAATTAAGAAATCGTCTGAAGAAGAATTCTGGGGAGAAATAATCTCTTTTTGGAAACAAACCCAGAAATTGTTGTTGTCTTTTTTTCAATTCTGCTTCTGTCAAAGATGGATCGAATTGAAAAGGTTTTTCTCAGTTGATTAAAATTGATGGAACTGTCTCTTGTTTCGACCCAATTACAAATTGGAGATTAAATCGGCCTATTTAATTAATAATCTTTTCATTTTATTAGAATTGGCTTCATCTGTAGCAAGATATCAATAAGATTTTTAACATCATAAACCGAAATCTAACCAATTTCTAACCATTTTCAAACCAGATATGAAACTCAAAACACAAACGATTGATCAAAACAAAAGACGCCAAATTATATTTATTCAAAAGAAAACTGTTAAAGAAAGATGAAGTGAAAAGAAAACTTTAATTTTGGTCAGGAAATATTCATGAAAGGCTTTTGTTGTTGCCTACAAATATACACAAGAAGAAGAAGAAGAAGAAGATTCAATGTTTACATCACAGACAAGAGGTGTAGGATTAGCGGAACCGTTCTCTAAGATTAGGAACAAGAAAAATGTTGATATATCCTGCATAAAAGAATAGGAGCTGAGATAGGCTATCCATGTTGTGTTCGTAAAGAATAATAACATAAAAAGAATATAAGCAGAGACGTGAAGGAGGCAGAAATGCCACAACGATCTCTGGGGAAGACTTAATGAGACGTAGGAAACGGTTTCGGTAAACATTATTTTTGGCGCCATAAGACGATGAAAAATCGATTGCATAGATAAAAGGACCCATTAAGAGAGAGAGAGAGAGAGAGAGAGAGAGAGAGAGAGAGAGAGAGAGAGAGAGAGAGAGAGAGAGAGAGAGTGTGTGTCTTCTTAATTTCCTTCTTCACTGAGAGATATTGAGATATTCTCAAGACTCCAAGACAACTTCTAAAGCGAAATGCAAATGTAATGGATATTCTTTTAGTTGTCTAAATTGGACGTCTAATAATCTCTTTTTGGGAATTGATCTTTCTTTTTCTTCCTCTATAAAAGAGCTGTGGAGATAAAATACTGTATGGAATTCTTGTTCATTCTATTACAGGCATATGTACTCCAAAGTACTTCAATATAATTCACTGATGAAAATCTCTGCTGCACAAACTCTCAGACAGAAACTATATATATAATAAAATGAAAAGACCTATGCTTAAAAAGACACAAAAACTCAAAACTACCTTAATATAACCTGAATATATATATATATATATATATATATATATATATATATATATATATATATATATATATATATATATATATATATATATATATATACATATATATATATATATATGTATATGTAAAATATGTATATATATAATATATGTATATATATATATATATATATATATATATATATATATATATATATATATATATATATATATATATATATATATATAGTCTATCCATTCCTTTCTAAATGGAGATACCTTAACTTAGTAATAGGGAACCCATACTAGGTTGGCTTGCTCTGGACAATCAGATGAAAGTCTCCCACCATCACCAATCCGCATTGGCTAACTTGGGGATGAAAACTGGCAAAACCCAGACATAGATAAGGACGTGTGTGTGTTGAAGGTGACTATATGCCAACACCACCTATGAAATCATAGGCGGTCACCCACCCAAACACAGACTTGACTCAAGGCTGTCCAACTCCTCTGACTGGATGATCGATTGAAGAGTTTTGTGTTAATCATTATTATTAATAACAAAATATCATCAATTAATAAAATGTTTTTTTACTTCAGGTTGCCATGGCAACAATGACGTCATCATCAGAGACATTTAGAATCCAAGAGAGAGAGAGGGGGGGGGAGGGGGGGGGGCATGAATAGTGGGTATCAAGAAAGAGAATGATAATGCTTACAGTTTTCCACGCCCAGTTTATCCTTCTGTCTCTCAAAATAGGCTAATCAAAAGAGAGTAAGTTGCCAAACGTACGATAATCTTTGGAGGGATTTTAAACGTTCTAAGGTTATAATGGCTTCTTATGTCCAATCTCTCTTGGGTGTCTTTTGTGTGTCCCGTTGAAAGGGAAAGTCTTTTTGGCAGACGAGAAGCTTTCTATGGGTGTCCAAGAGGATAAAACTGCTTACAGTAGTCCACGTCTCTGATTCGGAGTTGAAAGGAATCGCTTCTAATCTTGAGGCTAATGGCAACTCGTCTAAGGTGTAGCTGCCATTCTTACGATAATGCAGGAAAAGGTTTAAAAAACAAGTTTAAATAGAATCCTTTTGACTATACTCCCTGGAGTGAAGGATTTACTGTGTCCTTTTAAAAGAGGAAGTTTTTTTTCTTTCTCTGTTAATAAGATCCTTTACAGGAGTATTTGTTTGCAGAAAAGAATAGGAAAAAAAGATATTTTTGATGTGTTTAAGAGTTATCGTTCATCTATCATCACCACTTCTGTTTACATTTCTCGAAACCCTCGTTTGTCCAGAGGAGATATCGTACCTTTTAGATCAAGATTTATTGTATTTCTGTAACTAAACAGATATGAACTAACAAATACACACCTGTATATATGACTTATGAATACATATGTACTATATGTAACCAAATATCTTCCCAACTTCAGCCGAGAAACTTCAAGAAAAGTTTTTTTTCCAAAACTTCTGAATATCGAAGCATCAGAGACACGTCTTAATTAGTCTGTATTAAGAAGAATATGATTATGATGTTGAATAGATTATCAATGTATAGCTTCCTCCTTCTCAAGTTGATGAATAATAATAGAGAAAATGTTTCATATATATATATATATATATATATATATATATATATATATATATATATATATATATATATATATATATATATATATATATATATATAGAGAGAGAGAGAGAGAGAGAGAGAGAGAGAGAGAGAGAGAGAGAGAGAGAGAGAGAGAGAGAGAGAGAGAGAGAGAGAGAGAGACTTCAATTTCATCCCAGTAATGTCCTGGTATCATCACCTTCAGTGACATCTGGTGTCAGAAGCTATCACCCAAATTAGCCTAATTTCATTGACACTTGGCCCACCAAAATGCGCTTACAGTACACCATCTGGATATAGCATTGCATTTGGTAAATTATGTGAACATATTCAAGGCTGGAATGTGTAGTTCGTTTCAGAATAATTTAATTTTAAAACAAACTTTGACTGAGTTAATCCAAGCGTGAAATAGGTTTACGTAAGCTCTTATTCATATGCAGTATGTAGAGAGAGAGAGAGAGAGAGAGAGAGAGAGAGAGAATGTAAACAGGATTCTGAAAGAGCGGACTCGCTTTCTATAAGACTAAAAACATGCTTTGCTTCAGAATTGCTTCATTTAGAATCTCTCTCTCTCTCTCTCTCTCTCTCTCTCTCTCTCTCTCTCTCTCTCTCTCTCTCTCTCTCTCTCTCTCTCTCTCTTTATGCCCTAAAAGCTTCAACCTCAGGCCATTAAGCGTCCCCGTTGGATACAACTTCTCAAAAAGGTAAAACTACTCCCTCTTCCCCTACATGAAGGATGAGGATATACCCACAAGAAAAAAAAAA
>NC_090767.1:49751814-49758924 GCF_036898095.1 Palaemon carinicauda
CTTGGGAATGCGAGGAAAGGTGTGGCACTAGAACGATAACGCAGTTTCTGGTTACATTTTTGACGAACTGGATATGATGATGCTTTTTTACATTTCGTCATCTTCGGTGGTCTGTTTGTTGGTATTCACATCAGCGTAATTGGTAGTCCTTCTTCTTTGACAACTATATTGGATCTGAGACAAAATATAATGCATGAACACAACTTTTGTTTATGAAAAAATGAATTATTCTTATTAAAAAATGAATGAATCATTATACGATATTACTTTTGGTCCTGGCAATGAAACATACCCCATTTGTAGAATTAAAAGCAACCAATCATTTTTAAAAAATTCGAGTTATAATATATATTGTACTAAATCTATTATCTATCAGTTTTTTTATAATATTTCAACGAGAAACAGTTTACAGTCATAAAAAATGTAGAATGCTTTTCCTTTCTTATGAGTTTAGCAGGAACAATGCCTTTTTCATGATTTGTAGGTCCAAATCTTCGTCGTTTAATCAGTATTGGGTTTCTACGATCAATTTGATGTTATTAGCCATCCACTTTTGTTTTTTTTGTCATTGTTGATGACAATGATGAGCGTCGTCTCTTTTTAACAACATTCAAGGTGGTGTGGTGATTTTTCCTCCAACTTGGATTTTCCCAGAAAGTATCCAAGAATTTTGGATTACATAAAGGTTTATTTGTGCAAGTGTAGTTTTCTATGAATTGATGGTCGTTTTTCCAAGAAAACTCTTGGTTCATTTCAATGGGGTGGATTTTGTCAAAAAAACTGAATCGACGCATAATTTACGGAATACATTGCTCTTGGGTCCAATTTAAAAGCCATCAATGATTCTACTATTGAAATTAGGACTTTCAATTGTCCATAAAAATATGGTCGGTCTCTGAAATAATGAAGCCTCTTTACACAGGATAATTCCAAAACCCTTTTACATGAGCATCCTAATGATTCGGTTTCTACACTGTGAATTTTCTTAATTATGATGGGACGGAACCACTCTATGAATTCATTCTTCCGTGTGTTCTTATTATCTAGACACACGGAAGAAATATCCTCATTGTTTTCTAAGCCCATAAAATTTCTATAAACAGCAGCCAAATATTGAACGGCTTCAAAACGATTACCAACTTCAAGAGAGTCGTTAAATTTTTTTTCATAATTTTCTTTGTCGGTAGTTTCTGGTATTTGATTAGATGCAGCCAATTGTAAATCACAACATACTTGGGCTTTTAAGGCGAATAGAAAAATAGTAAGGGCCCTGGTTAGAAATTCAATATCTCTATAATTTTTTTCTTTGTATGTGTTTAAAAATGTAAAAAAAAAATATAGAGAAACTGTATCTCTTGGTGAAATTAGGTCTAGGGCCTTTCCTTGTAAGAAATTCAGTATGGAATTCATTCTTGAATTGTTTTTTCTGTTTACGTTTAATATATTAATGAGATGAATTTCTCTAATGCACCATAAATAGAGATCAGAAACCTTTCCTGTCATTATAGTGTTTATAATGATTTTTTTCAAGGTGTCCATATCTTCTCCGTGGAAAAGAATTGGGTTGAATGGTGATGATAGGTTTTGTTTGCTCTTTTCTCGCAAACAAACCAATTCATCGTCTTGTGTTATGTTTTTTATGTTAAAAAACATTCTTTTTGGGTTCTTTTATATTGATACCTTTCTGTTGCAAGATCAGAACCAAAAGAATAAACACCAACCGGAGGTTGAAGCTGTACTGGGCATAATCGTATCTCAGTCCACTATTTATATGCTTCATCTGTCTTAGATGGGGGGATGGGGATGGGGGGGGGGTGTAATCACATAGTATATATATATACCAGCCCAAAGAAGGTTTCAGTTGGTTAGTTGTATCTTAGACTGGATCAGTTCAACTACCACCACCATATTACAAGATTTGTAAATATGAAAATGGTTCAAGTGCAATGTCCATGTTGTAAAAATAAAATCTGTACCCCCAAAAAAGAAATAGATAATGATTTTGAAAATATTTCACTGTTTGGGGATACTACAGATTTGGAACATGATAGTTTCTTGCCTTTTCTGGATATTAAAAATCATCTAAATTTTTCAAAGTCGGGGGAAGATGATCATTTTCAAGAATTGGAGGAATTCTTAAACCATGAACAAGAAGGGGGCATCAACACCAAAACAAAAATTCTCCCAGTGAAGATTACTACAAACCAACACAAAGACGAAGAAAACATAAACCCAGTAAAGAAGGTTCTTAAACAAATAAAAAAAGAATTTCCCTCGAATCCACACAAAGAAGAAAAAAAGAAGACTTTTGGGGCAGAGGAGGCAGTGAATCTATGGATTCTAGAAGTTTTATCTAATCTAAACAAAGATGAAGAAAAGAAGATTTTTGAAGTAAAGGAAACCACCATAAAGGGGGAATTCCCCTCGAATCAATACAAAGTTGAAGTAAAGAATATTCCCCCCAGTGAAAACGACTTCAAACCAACATCAAAAAGAAGAAATCGTCCAATTAGATATAAATCTCAACCTTAAAAGAAAAAACAGAGAAACTGACGATGATACAGAAGACTCAATAGCTAGACGCGTTTCTCTGAAACATAAACACAAGACACTATTTGAGCCCGTTGCTAAAAGAACGAGGCTTCAAAAAAAAAAACTTAACAACATTACGTTTTCATCAAATACCCATCCACATGGAAAACCAAAACGCTTTAAATCCAAGGATACCCCTACTAACAAGAAGGCGCACTAACAACTTTACATCATAATAGGGATAATCAACGCCCCTAGTATCATCTTCTACGGCGGTCAAATAAGGCAATGTTAAATTCCCCTCCTACGAATTATCCACGATTTTCTTTCTTTTCTCCTCACGTCTCCTAGCATAATCATACTTTACAGCATAGTCTGTATAGACATACAAAATAAATATAGTCACCAACAAAATTATTATAATGCTTATAATAATAAGTGTTATGTATTCCATTTTTTATTTTACAACATAAAGTGAGTATCTTGTGCTATATCGGTGATAAAATGTAAACCACATACCCAGTATATTCTACGTGGGTAGTAAATTTCATTTTATTTTAGTAATGTTAGCGAATAAGTAAGATTGGAATAGAGTCAGAGTATCAATCGGTTTGGTTTCTGGAATTAGAATTGGATATATAGTCTTCTTTGTATTACTTTTGCCCCTAATGTCATTATTATTATATAACCAAAGTGTTTCGCTAGTCCACTTGTTTCCATGGGTCGTCTTTTCACTCCTCTCGTTCTCCCGTTCTGGGAATTCTCTTGGTCTTCCACTCCAATACTCATCAAAATAACTGTAGTCATCTGGTTCAGCTTCGAATATATTTTTCTAATGCATTATTTCTAAATACACCCCCGGTGATTCTTTTATTGTTATAATGAACTATAATATCATAAAAATAAAAAACGAAATTCATTTAACTGGTGAGTGTTTCTGATTTTTCCTTCATATGAGTTAATTTTGATATTTTTAATGATAAATCAATATTTTCATACTGATTAAATTCATCAAAAACCCTTTGTAGTGTTTTTGAACCTTGGATAATCTCATCGCTCATTTCTGTTTTTTCGTCTTTGGTGGGTTGGATTGGAAATTCCAAAAAATCAGATCTAAATTGGGAAATTTCGTAATTAAGGCGTTCAGCTCCAAGGCCCACAATTGTCATTTGTTCTTGTGGGCCCGTTGCAAACCCTCCTCGTTTTCCTTTCACTGGTGTACCAGAAAACTTTGTTCTTATGATATCATCTGGATGAGAACATTGCATCATGAGAGATGATTTATGGTTATGAACAAGAAAATATCGCGTTTTATAGATGGTGGCTTTAGTAGTTTTATAACATAGCCTATTAATATGATCATAATCTTCTAATTTTCTAGTGTATGTAAATCCGTCATCTACATCAAAATATTCATAATAGGGATAATCAACGCCCCTAGTATCATCTTCTACGGCGGTCAAATAAGGAAGTCCCGTTATAGGATTTATTAGTATTCCACTAGCATATAAATCTCCCAACTCCAAATAATATTAGAATCTTCTATATTAAATTCAAAACAGTTGTTCATATATGGAATCGATGTTTTGTTTTCGTGTTCTTTCTTTAACATCTCACCAGTATTAAATATATTATCTAGAGTCTGTCTCTTCAGGTATTGAGGATTAATGATAAGATCTGGCATTATTGTGTGTGTGTTTTTTTCCCCCTCGTTTTTAGGATTGATTATTACAAACGGCATATTTTCATCTGAAATAATTTCAGAGAGAACACCCTTATTTGAAGTTGTTGTTTGTAATTTATCACCTATAGATGGTGTGAATAAACTCGCATATGTCAGATATAACTTCATATACTGTGATATATCTATGTTATCGCAGCGAATCATTTCGCAACGATATTTCTGATAGTTTGGGTTTTGAGATTGAAAAGCCAATGACCTTCAAAGCTTGGCCCTTTCTTTTGATGAACATACCAAATTGTGAAAATAATCATTTGTTGGGTCGTCCACGTCCATAATATTACCCCGTCCTTCCCAAATCACCGATAAAATCCAGTCTTTACCTATATTATTATTATTTATTACAACATTTTCAAATTTATCTACAAAGATATCGGACTTTCTAGGCATCCCTATCCCCCCCTCAGTAGTGATTTCTATTACTTTTAGTTCACTGGAAAAAAGTTCAATTGAAAGTTTTAGGTTGCTATTAATATGACTACAAGTATTTTTCAGTTTAAATATACCAACTTGAAGCCCCTTTCTTAGTATTGTACCTTTTGTAATCATGGGTATAAATTCTATTGGGAATGGGTTTTCGTCAGAAGCCTTATAATTATAATTCATCTTAACAGCAGCAGTTTCATAAAATGTTGCTGAAAACATTCCAGATTCTATTGCCCCTTTCCTAATAACAATCCCATCTTCTTGATTATTAAATCCAGATGCAACCAATATTTTGGGGTAGCATCCTGCAATATCAATAATTTCCGAAGGATATGATTTTGTATTTTGAAAAGCCACGGTTAAATTCTTTTGGTGTAATTGGCCTATTGATAAGGAATTTCTTAGGGTTCCTACAAAATTCTTGGCTGAAAATGCTGCGTGTCCAGTGCGAGGTAAATGGCATTTGTTAGGGTGTGGTGTTATTCTAATAGAGGGACCAAATATATTTTCAATTCTTTCTCCCCTTTCTCCAACCCATAAATTTGTTGTACACCCCAAAGAACCCACTAACTGTTCATCATCAATAATATCTTGCTGTAAATATAGAAATTCGGTTGGTGAATAAAAAAGCCCATCTCTGTGTAATTTGAATAACGTACCTTCAAAACTGGTACACTCCCAAAATATATTTCTTGATTGATCTATAAGTTCTATAAAAGGTACTTCTATTTTTAATGCATATTGCATCATTCGAAAGTAATTAAATATACCAAACTGAGATGTTATGTACATTATTTGTTGGTGTGATAAATTTTCTGGCGTTTTCCTAAAAAACTTATATAACACTTGGTTGGCACAAATGTACTGATAGTTTTCATCTAATTCTTCCAAATATTCTGGATTATCAACTTTTTGACAATCAGAAAAAAGCTTTAGTAATAATTTATGCATATTTTCTCCAAACTGTTAAACTATATGTTGATATTACTGTATCAATCACACATTCCAGTATCAATCCACAGTTTTTGGGGGTGTCTGATGTAGTTACCAAATCAATGAAACCTATTTCACTATTGGTTATATATTTGGGTTCTTTCGTTTTAGAATCTTTGGTTAAAACTTTTTGAAGTGAACAAGCTATTCCGCAAATATTGTAAAAGGAATTTGTGGGGGCGTTTCTTGTAAATCTCCCAATTCTATGCACATCAAGATTATTATTGTTGTTTATAAACGCATTATTATTATTATTACTCTCTCTTTCGTCAGTTTTTCCCGTCCACCCAAAGGAAATATTATCTCCTCTGGCGTTATAATCATCAAATTCATTTGTATATTTATTATTATCTAAAACTACATAATCTTTATTAAGAATACTAGTCTGTGATATAGCAATGTCAATTTCTCCTCTTTTTATGGTTTGTGATAGGTTGCTTATAATATTAGTATCATTAACTGGGGATTTCGGGAAATGGAGCCACTTTATTATGGCTTCTGTGGTTTCTTCGTTATCTAGTGCAGAATTTAAATCATTACCAGTTTTGGTCAAGACGCCCATTAAAGTGATTTCTTTTTCATTTGCTGATAAGCACCCATTATCATTTTTACTGTCACTGGTGTTATTGATAGACAATAATTTTTGTTTTTTGTTTGGTGGTGGGCGATGATGATGATGATGATTTTTTTTATGTTTGGATGCTCTTTTTGTTTTATTATTATTATTATTATTATTATTATTATTATTATTATTATTATTATTATTATTATTAGTAGTAGTAGTAGTAGTAGTAGTAGTAGTAGTAGGACTAGTACTAATGGTTTTTCTGGAGACAATAATAACTTTCTGATCACCACTTAAAATAATGTCATAATTCTTTTTTCGTTTGCATATTCGGTGCATTTGTATCAAATCATTAACACCTATGCCTAGTGCTTTAAATGTTGTTTTTTTTCCTTTTTTCTTATAATAATCTTTTAAATTTTCAACGATATTATTATGAATCCGAATTTTTAACAACTTTGAAATAATGATATCAAAAAAGGCAGTAAATATCTTACCCGGGGTAAAAAATGCCATGTTACCCAAAGTATTTATGGTATTCATTTCATTAATGACTCCACAATATTTTGTTAAAAAGGGCCAATTTAATATTTTGTTATTTTTACTATACATTATTATCATTTGTTTCTTTTTTCTCTTGTGTAATTTCCGTTTATCAACCCATACAAATGTTTTGGTATACAAAATATTTTGATTTACAATAAAATTTCCAGGGTAAAAATCTCGTGGATAATCATTACAAAATAAACATCGAATGGGATTAGGAATAAAATTATTCCATTGATTTATATCAACGGGAGTTTCATCTCTAAAGTCCAGTATTTTTTTAAGCAGCAATTGCCACATTTTTCCG
>NC_090767.1:49764424-49784424 GCF_036898095.1 Palaemon carinicauda
CAAATATACATGGGCTTGATCATGTGGCAATTATAAAAATCAAATAGATCACATAGCCATTGATAAAGAGAGAAGGAGGACTCTGAGAAGTATAAGAAGCTATAGAGGTGCAAATATTGGTAGTGACCACTTGCTCCTCTTGCTACACTGAAATTAAAACCGAATGCACCCAACAGAAATGTAGATAAAATATCTAGGTCTGATACAACTGGCTTCTAGAGGACGAGCAGAGAAATCTTTGTAATTGAATGTAAGAATCGATTTGCAGTCTTAGAGACTTTAGGAGACAAGTAGCAAACAATTAACGAATGATACTTGGGATAATATAAAAAGGAGACAAAGCTAGAAGTTGATTGTTGGAAGTTTTTGAGGAAGTAACGAGAATTGCAAGGTAGAGCATGCTAAGCATTCCAGTATTGATAGTGAGGTCAAAAGAAAAGCCAGAAATGACTGGCGAAAATATTTAGACAGGAAAGCAGATGAGTCTGACAAAGCTATGGATTCAGGAAGTGGCTATGGTATAAGAATTGTACATAGAATTATTATAGAAATCTCTACGGGAGCAAAGCAGAAGAAGCATATACCCATCAAAAAGAGAGATTGAGCTGTTATAACAACAGAAGATGAAGAAAGGCAACGTTGGATGGAACACTTTAGTGGGGTCATGAATAGGAGATATAAAGGGATAAATTTGATGTATATACCTGGAGCTGAGGAATAACTTGATGTGCCCATCATTGAATTCAGTGTGTTTGAAGTCGAAGCTATCTTTTAAAAAAACTCGGAAGAGATGGGATGCCTCTAGTTATGATGGAATAACTGCTGAGATAATATTGGCCGAAAATGATGTGACTCTCAGATTACTTACAAGATTATTTTGTAGAATGTGGCGTGAAGAGGCAAAGCCTGATTAATGGGAGCTAGGAGTGTTGGTGAAAACAGCAAATAGGAGATCTGACTGATTGCAATATTTACAGAGGTATCACACTGACGTCAGTTGTCATGAAAATACTATGTTGTTTATCCTCCTCATGCATTTTATAATGCATAGAAGAGTTGGTGATGTTGGAAAAGGATTGGACTGGATTGGTAACAGGATATTAGCTGACCTAGAGTATGCTGATGACGCTGTCCTTATTAGCAGAAAACCACAGGTCAAGATAAATAGAAGAAAGACAGAGATGAGGAGATTGGAACATGCAATGGAAGAGGAAATATCATTGGAAGGAAAAAGGTTTAATTTTGTGGAACCATTTAAATATTCATGAACTATGATATCTACTAGAGGGATTGACATTTTGAATTCAATGAAAGATTGAAAAAAACTAATGAGACAATGGCTAGGTTAAGTAATATCTGAAAATCAAATCACCTGAATTTACATATAAAAGTCTGGCTATATATCAGTTTAGTGAGATCGGTGTTACTGTGTGGATATGAGTCGTGGTATAACAATGAAACAATATCCAACAGATTTTATTGATTTGAAAACAAAGCCCTCAGAAGAATATTGGGAGGTAAATGGCAGGACAGGATTAGAAATGAAACTATAAGAGAGATCACTCAAGTGCCATATGTGGATGAGATCATGGTGAGGGGTAGATGGAGATGGTTTAGGCATGCTCTTCGCTCTCTCCAAGAGATTAGTTCACCAAACTTTCAACCAGACTCCACAAGGCCCTAGAAGAGTTGGAAGACCCAGGCCTACATGGCTGAGGACTATGAAGCGCGAAATAGATGTTGAATGGAGAAGCATTCATTTAAATCTCAAGATAGAGACGAATGGCAATCTAACCGAGGTCCTTTGCGTCAATAGGCGTAGGAGGAGATGATGATATGTGGTTTCAAGCTATTTAACTCAAAGTGAGTCACTTTGCCTCCCTCTTCCGCTAAAAACCATTTTGTGGCTATACCAATGCAAAATAATGGATGCTCCTTATCTTTATAAATTACCACATACCATTTTCCTACAACTGAGGCTTCTTTATATGGAGGTGAAACGCTCTCCCAAAATTAATTAAATTCCTTTTGACTCGCTATCAGGACTATCCAAGTAGTTTGAATAATCACTATTAATTACCTTGGTCAATTTAGATTTGTTTATATTCACTTTAGCGTTTGCACACATTCTTCTTAGAAATCGAGAAATATTTGGTTGCTTTGTATTACTATTATTTATTTTGTTTTTATTTCTCTTAATGCCTTTCTTTAGGGTTTTCCCTTTATTGATCTTCATTTCATCTCTCTTTCTTAAATCTTCGATTGCATCCCTTTCTGTTACTATTTGAGAAAATGACTTTCTTATTCTTGTTTTGTTTTTATCATTCTTGGTTGCTTTTTCTGTAAGATTATCTTTTGTAGGTAAAAGTGTCTCTTTGATGGCTCGTTCATAATATGAGATAAAAATAATAAGAATAAACTTGATATGTACAACTTAGGACGAATATTGTTTATGGGATCAGCTTTGTCTGTCGTTGATATCTCTCACTATCATGCTGTTTACTCTAATGTTGCTGCATTGAACACTATATCAAAAAGGCAAAACGCCAGCTGCATCTTTTCTATTGCAGTTATCAACATGGAAATTAGCAGAAAAGGGAAAACATTTTCCCTAATACCTGAAATTTTCATTTGGATTTGTGAATTATTCTAGGAACAATGTATATACAAGAAAGATTTTTTTATTATTATTATTTGTAGCATTTGGGGTGACACCCCTCTCGAGGATGTCACCATGATTCGGTCGATCTTTTTGAAGGTTCCACCCCTGAGTGTCAACACCTTTGAGTGTGTCCCCAGTATTAAATAACTTTTTGAAAATCATATATCCCTTAAGCTAGAAAGACAAACTTTTTGTAGATGTAACTCTCAGGGTGTCACCCCCTTTTAGGGTGGTACCCTGAGCAGACCCCCCCCCCCTCATACTGCACTCCAAATGTCTTATTTTATATGCTTATGATAACACATATGTAGATTTACACATAAAAGTATATTTGCGTGCTCGAATACAAAGTTTAATTTATATATTCATAAAGTACGACAAAATTGGACAGTTTTCAAAGTTATGGTGAGGCAAAATTGGACAGGCAACTTTCTCACTTTTTTCTTGGCGAGGCAAAATTGGACAATCTTGGATTATGGACACAAAAAATTATATAAATCCATAATTTTTTTATAGTATATTTATATTGATAGTGACCACAAATTGTCATAATTTGGAAATTGAGCGTTGCTGCTTAACGGAGATACAGACGGGTCCATAATTGCCTCGCCTCTAAGATATTTTTTTTATTGATGAGATATAGGAATTTCTAATTCTCTGATGATTATGAGACAAACTATTTTTATAGATGAGGCCTCCCTCTTTTGAAAGCATGTTTGATTTTTGGTCATAAATTATTAATACAGATTTTGTACAAAGGTTTCTAAAAAGGTGTCCAAAATTGCCTCGTCTTACTATACTGGTACTGAAACCATTACCAGTACAAGTACCAATACTAGCGCTAGTGGTAGTACTAGTACTAATATTAGTACTGGTACTAGTACTTGTACCAGTGTCAATACTAATACTAATACTAGTACTAGAAATTGTACTATAAATACTAGTACTGTATACACTGTACTTGTAATGATACTAATACCAGTGCCAGTGCCAGTGCCAGTACCAGTACTAGTACTAGTACCGGTATTAGGACAGAGTGTCGAAAGGCAGAGTGTCGAATGGACAAAGTGTAGAATGGACAAAGCGTCGAATGGACAAAGTGTAGAATGGACAAAAGTTAAAAAGAGAGATAGATAGATTTGATTTGATTATTGATTTTAGGCTTACGTCAAGCAATGGGACTTCAAGGTCATCCAGAAGATAGAGAGTTACAAGGAGTTATAAATGTTTTTTGAGTTGGTTATTCAATTTAGGCTTACGCCAAGCACTGGGATTACAAGGTCATTCAGCGCATTTGAAAAAATAAAATGGATATAGGATCATAAATATACATCAAACATCAATATAAGCAATAAAGATTTATTGATGAGAAGACATAAAATATGAAAATACAAATGTATTAATGTTTCAAAAAAACTTGTAGCTATATTTATTTAAAGATTGTGAGCGATGGCTCTAAGATATTGTAACCCATCATTGACGTCATATGTATCAAAAATACTTTTTAGTCTTATGTTAAGGAGAGCATATTTCTTGTATTTTCTTTTTACATCACGGCCTTGTTGAATTTGTTCTAGAATCATTTCAGTGCTGGCCTGCTCCATACGAAGTTTTCGTAAAAGTTTGTCCTCTGTTGGGTGGCAAATCTTCACTCTTCTATGAAAAGCATTATGCCACCCTTCAACGGAGTTATTGGTCCTAGGCAAATCTTTTGCAACTCTCTCGTGAACTGACCACAAGTCAATTTCATATAATGGCTTTCTTCTTCTTCCCCTCTGGACGATTCCAAGCCATGTAGCTTCAAAATATTGTAAAAATTCTCCTAATGTTTCATCGGTTTCATCATCAAAAGACTCAATTAACTTATTGAACAGAGCACAAACATCAAAGGGGGGAACAAATGCGAGGGCCTGAATTTGCTTTATAATAAAAGCATTATTTTGCTCGTTATACCATGTCTGCAATCCTAGGGCTTGGATTTTTCTCCACAAACACTGCCCGAAGTGAAAGAAGCATCCATAAATTGTGGACTCCGGGAAAATAATTCTCATTTGGTTGATGGCCCAGCGTTCAAAATCAGCGGTAATGGAAATAGCATTTAGTTGCTTAGCAGACAAAAACTCAAAAATAATGGAATAAGTAGTCTCATCTTTTTTTTCGGTAATGCAGTACATTAAGTCTTGATTATTGCCATTATTATAGGTTAGGTAGAATGGAAATTTAAATTGAAACTTGAATCTCGAAGGAAGTTAACTGGTGAGAAAACTCAAACAGACTGAATACCGTATATATATTCTCTCTATCTCTCTCTAGAATATGCATGTAAGAATATAACAATGTAAGAATTGTTATATGTAAGGATATATCATTGTAAACATTGTTATATAGTTAAAGGTTAATTAGGTCGTTAGTTAAATGGATACTGTATTCTCTCTCTTTTTATCATTTATATTTTATCATTTATCATTTTTATAATTTCGACACATTGTCTGTTCGACATTTTGTCTGTTCGACACTTTGTCTGTTCGACATTTTGTCCATTCAACACTTTGTCCTTCGACGCTCTGTCCTTCGACACCCTGTCTTTCGACACTTTGTCCGCGCACGACTAGTACCTACTAGTACCAGTACTAGTACTAGTACCTACTAGTACCAGTACTAGTACTAGTACCTACTAGTACCAGTACTAGTACTAGTACCTACTAGTACCAGTACTAGTACTAGTACCTACTAGTACCAGTACTAGTACTAGTACCTACTCGTACCAGTACTAATACTAGTACTAGTACCAGTTCCAGTAATAGGATTAGCACTAGTACTGGTACTGGTTCTGGCAAAGCTATCTGTTGTAGTACCAGTACCAGTGAAACTACCAGTACTATAACTAGTACTAGTTTAAGTACCAGTGGCAGATACTAGTACCAGTACCAGTACTGGAACCAGAAACAGTACTTCAAGTACCAGTACCAGGACGGATACCAGTGTTACAAGTACCAGTACCAGGACAAGTACCAGTACCAGGACGAGTACCAGTACTATTACTAGTAGAAGTACTAGTACCAGTGACTGATACTGGTATCAGTATCAATACTGGAACCAGTACCAGTAATAGTACTGGTAATAGTATTGGTACTAGTACTAGTACTGGTACCAGTACCATTATTGGCACTGGTATCAGTACCAGTCCCAGAACCAGTACCGGTACCAGTTTCATTACTGGTACTAGAACTGGTTCAGCTACTGGCACTAGTACTGATACTGGTCACTGGTACAAGTACTGATACTAGTACTAGAACTGGAACTGGTACTGGTACTAGTTCTGAAACCAATACCAGTATCAATACTAATACTAATAGTAATACTAATACTAGTACTATTACTATTAATAGGGCAAGTACTGGTACTGGTAACAGTCCTAGTACTAATGTTAATACCAAAACTAATACTAGTACTGGTACAAATACCAGTGCCAGTACTGTTACTAGTACTAGTGCTGGTACTGGTATCAGTATCATAACAAGTACTAATACCCATACCTGTACCAGTATTAATAAAAGTATTAATACAAATATTAATACTAGTACTAGTAGAAGTACTAAAACTAGTACTGGTACTGGTACTTAAACTGGTTTTGGTACCGATTCCATATCAGAGACAGTACCAGTACCAATGCTAGTACTAGTACTGTTACCTTTATATAGTACTAGTAGTAGTACTAGTACTATTACTAGTACTTGTCTCAGTATCAGTGTCAGATTTTGTTTACATTCTCTCTCTCTCTCTCTCTCTCTCTCTCTCTCTCTCTCTCTCTCTCTCTCTCTCTCTCTCTCTCTCTCTCAGAAGTTCCTGGGAGTTACTCTACTGATGTGGGTTGCCTCTTCCTCCCCAAGAGTCTTAAAGGGCATGATGATGATGAAGAGAGGATGAATGGGACAGGAACTACCTGCCTTTACATCTCTAGAGTTGACCTTTAGTTATGTCAACATTTGGACTTCTATTTTCTAATTCTTATCTTCTGAGATGGTTCGGGCATGCTCTTCGCACTCCCCAAGAGAGATTAGTTCACCAAACTTTCAACTGGGCTCCACGAGGCACTAGAAGAGTTGGAAGACCCAGGCCTACATGGCTGAGGACTGTAAAGCGCGAAGTAGGAGATGATGGAGAGCTTTTCTTGCCTCCTGAGGCAAAGAAAAGACTGTGAGATGCCTCAGGAGGCAAGAAAAGCTCTCCATGTAGTGATGTTCATCTAATCAAATGTTAATGTCTTTGAGTTTTGAGGTGATGAGAAATACCGTTCTTTATTTCTTATTTTAGTGTTTCATTGTTTTAGGGCTTGTTTGGAATGTTGGAGTAATACAATATTTGACAATATATATTAAATTTGGACAGAACTACAGACTTGCCTCTTATTATAATCAGCCATCCCTCGCCATCTATGAGTTACACACAAAAACGAGTAAAAATGACAAAAATTCACTATTTTGACCTTGAAATATGACCTTTTGACCTTGAAGATGATGAAGATGACCCCAGGTGGTGTTGAAAATGTCACTATTGAACTCACCGTCCTCAAAAACCCTCCATTTGACTCAGAGAACGTGTTTCTAGCCCTTCTTAGAAGTCATTTTAGTCCAGGACTCAAGTTAATCCTTCAGACTCAAGTTAAAAACCCCGATCAGGGGACGTTCCAGTCCTTTCTTGAAGGACGATATATGACAATATATATTAAATTTAGACAGCTCTGCAGACTTGCCTCATATTATAATCAGCTATCTCTCACCATTTATGAGTAACACACAAAAAACGAGCAAAAATTACCAAAATTCACAAATTTGACCTTGATAAATGACCTTTAGACCTTGAAGATGACCCCAGGTGGCGTTGAAAATGTTACTATTGAACTCACCATCCTCAAAAACCCCCATTTTGATCCAGAGAACGTGTTTCTAGCCCTTCTAGAAGTCATTTTAGTCCAGACTCAAGTTAATCTTTCAGACTCAAGTTAAAAACCCCGAGGTCCTGACGTTCCAGTCCTTTCTTAAAGGAGTCTATGATATATATATATATATATATATATATATATATATATATATATATATATATATATATATATATATATATATATATATATATATATATATATATATAGATAGATAGATAGATAGATAGATAGATAGATAGATAGATAAAGTAAGAAACAAAGTGAAGAAGCAATAGCCATAAATTAGCTTTCAACAACAAGATGGTAATTTGAGTTCTTCCTGCGACGTGTACTGCAGATGGCTCCGAAAGATCCAAAAGGAAGCTGATCTTTCTTCGGCAGCCGTCTTCAGTGAGAGATACTAACGACCAAGTGATTTCCAGCGATCACTATTATGTCTTCGGAAAGGACAAAATTGGTTCAGTAAAACTTCACAGAGTGGTAAAGTCAAAAAGGCTTTAGTGGAGCCCTTTTGGCTGAAAACTAATGTTTCACTTTTTTATTCATAAAGCAAATTAGGAAGAGGAATATATGAAGTATGAATTATGTCATTAGTGAATATGAATGATTGTTGCGGTGTTAAAGCTGAGTATTGTGTTATATTCATAACAATTTTTTTTACATTTTATTCTATTTTGAGCCTATTTCTTGCCTAGCCATTTCTCTTCCTTCTCTCCCTCCAAGCAGTCATCTTTACCGTTATCATTTCCTTCCTTTCCTTACCTTTCTTGCTCCTTCTCTTTCAATTCCAAGTAATTTTCCTGACAATAACTCTCTTCCTTTCCTTACTATTTCTGATTCTTCTCTTTTCCTTCATATTCCTTCTCAACCTATTAACTCTCTTCCTTTCCCTAATATTCATTATCCTTCTACTTTCCCTCATATTCCTTCTCACCCTACTAACTCTCTTCCTTTCCTTAATATTCCTGATCCTTCTACTTTCACTCATATTCCTTCTCACCCTACTAACTCTCTTCCTTTCCTTAATATTCCTGATCCTTCTACTTTCCCTCATATTCCTTCTCACCCTATTAACTCTCTTCCTTTACTTAATATTCCTGATCCTTCTACTTTCCCTCATATTCCTTCTCACCCTATTAACTCTCTTCCTTTCCTTAATATTCCTGATTCTTCTCTTTTCCCTCATATTCCTTCTCACCCTACTAACTCTCAGCCCAAAAAGGAAGAGGCAGTGCATAAACAGCCCCGAAATGGAAGGAAGAGGCAAGGCATAAAACAGTCCAAAGGAAAGGAAGATGCCAGGCATAAAACAGCCCCAAGGAAAGGAAGCGGCCGGGCATAAAACAGCCCCCAAGGAAAGGAAGCGGCCGGGCATAAAACAGGCCCCAAGGAGAGGAAGCGGCCGGGCATAAAACAGCCCCAAGGAAAGAAAGCAGCCGGACATAAAAGAGCCCCAAGGAAAGGAAGCGGCCGGGCATAAAACAGCCCCCAAGGAAAGGAAGCGGCCGGGCATAAAACAGGCCCCAAGGGAAGGAAGCGGCCGGGCATAAAACAGCCCCAAGGGAAAGGAAGCGGCCGGGCATAAAACAGGCCCCAGGGAGAGCAGGAGGCGGGCCGTAACAGCGTCCCCAGGGAGAGCAGGAGGCGGGCCGTAACACCGGCCCCAGGGAGAGCAGGAGGCGGGCCGTTACACCGGCCCCAAGCAGAGCAGGGGGCGGGCCATTACAACGGCCCCAAGGAGAGTAGGAGGCGGGTCGTAACAGCGTCCCCAGGGAGAGCAGGAGGCGGGCCGTAACAGCGTCCCCAGGGAGAGCAGGAGGCGGGCCGTAACAGCGTCCCCAGGGAGAGCAGGAGGCGGACCGTAACACCGGCCACAGGGAGAGCAGGAGGCGGGCCGTTACACCGGCCCCAAGGAGAGCAGGGGGCGGGCCATTACACCTGCCCCAAGGAGAGTAGGAGGCGGGCCGTTACACCGGCCCCAAGGAGAGCAGGAGGCGGTCCGTGACACCGGCCGCTAGGAGAGCAGGAGGCAGGCCGTTACACCGGCCCCAAGGAGAGCAGGAGGCGGGCCGTTACACCGGCCCCAAGGAGGGCAGGAGGCGGGCCGTGATACCGGCCCCAAGGAGAGCAGGAGGCGGGCCGTTAGCAGGAGGCGGGCCGTTACACCGGCCCCAAGGAGAGCAGGTGGCGGGCCGTGACACCGGCCCCAAGGAGAGCAGGAGGCGGGCCGTGACACCGGCCCCAAGGAGAGCAGGAGGCGGGCCGTGACACCGGCCCCAAGGAGAGCAGGAGGCGGGCCGTGACACCGGCCCCAAGGAGAGCAAGAGGCGGGCCGTGACACCGGCCCCAAGGAGAGCAGGAGGAGGGCCGTGACACCGGCCCAAAGGAGAGCAGGAGGCGGGCCGTTACACCGGCCCCAAGGAGAGCAGGAGGCGGGCCGTGACACCGGCCCCAAGGAGAGCAGGGGGCGGCCCGTGACACCGGCCCCAAGGAGAGCAGGAGGCGGGCCGTGACACCGGCCCCAAGGAGAGCAGGGGACGGGCCGTTACACCGGCCCCAAGGAGAGTAGGAGGCATGCCGTTACACCGGCCCCAAGGAGAGTAGGAGGCGGGCCGTGACACCGACCCCAAGGAGAGCAGGGGGCGGGCCGTTACACCGGCCCCAAGGAGAGCAGGAGGCGGGCCGTAACACCGTCCCCAAGGAGAGCAGGGGGCGGGCCGTTACACCGGCCCCAAGGAGAGCAGGAGGCGGGCCGTTACACCGGCCCCAAGGAGAGCAGGGGGCGGGCCGTAACACCGGCCCCAAGGAGAACAGGAGGCGGGCCGTAACACCGGCCCCAAGGAGAGCAGGGGGCGGGCCGTAAACCGGCCCCAAGGAGAGCAGGAGGCGGGCCGTAACACCGGCCCCAAGGAGTGCAGGGGGCGGGCCGTTACACCGGCCCCAAGGAGAGCAGGAAGCGGGCCGTAACACCGGCCCCAAGGAGATCAGGGGGCGGGCCGTTACACCGGCCCTAAGGAGAGCAGGAGGCGGGCCGTAACAACGGCCCCAAGGAGAGCAGGGGGCGGGCCCTAACACCAACCACAAGGACAGCAGGAGGCGGGCCGTAACACCGGCCCCAAGGAGACCAGGGGGCGGGCCGTAACACCGGCCCCAAGGAGACCAGGGGGCGGGCCGTAACACCGGCCCCAAGGAGAGAAGGAGGCGGGCCGTAACACAGGCCCCAAGAAGAGGAAGAGGCAGGCCGTAACACAGGCCCCAAAGATAGAAAGATGCAGGCCGTAACACAGGCCCCAAGGAAAGGAAGAGGCCGGCCATACAACAGCAACCAAGGAAAAGAAGAGGCGGGCCATACAACAGCAACCAAGGAAAGGAAGAGGCGGGCCATACGACAGCAACCAAGGAAAGGAAGAGGCTGGACATACAACAGCAACCAAGGAAAGAAAGAGGCAAGCCATACAACAGCAACCAAGGAAAGGAAGAGGCGGGCCATACAACAGCAACCAAGGAAAGGAAGAGGCAGGCCATGCAACAGCAACCAAGGAAAGGAAGAGGCGAGCCATACAACAGCAACCAAGGAACGGAAGAGGCGAGCCATACAACAGCAACCAAGGAAAGGAAGAGGCGGGCCATACAACAGCAACCAAGGAAAGGAAGAGGCGGGCCATACAACAGCAACCAAGGAAAGGAAGAGGCGGGCCATACAACAGAAACCAAGGAAAGGAAGAAGCGGGCCATACAACAGCAACCAAGGAAAGGAAGAGGCGGGCCATACAACAGCAACCAAGAAAAGGAAGTGGCGGGTCATACAACAGCAACCAAGGAAAGGAAGAGGTGGGCCATACAACAGCAATCAAGGAAAGGAAGAGGCGGGCCATACAACCGACACCAAGGAAAGGAAGAGGCGGGCCATACAACAACAGCAACCAAGGAAAGGAAGAGGCAGGCAGCATCCAAGGAAAGGAAGAGGCAGTCAGCAACCAAGGAAAGGAAGAGGCAGGCCATACAACAGCAACCAAGGGAAGGAAGAGGCAGGCAGCAACCAAGGAAAGGAAGAGGCAGGCAGCAGCCAAGGAAAGGAAGAGGCAGTCAGCAGCCAATGAAAGGAAGAGGCAGGCAACAACCAAGGAAAGGAAGAGGCAGGCAGCAACCAAGGAAAGGAAGAGGCAGGCAGCAACCAAGGAGAGGAAGAGCCAGGCAGCAACCAAGGAAAGGAAGAGGCAGGCAGCAACCAAGGAGAGGAAGAGGCAGGCAGCAACCAAGGAGAGGAAGATGCAGGCAGCAACCAAGGAAAGGAAGAGGCAGGCAGCAACCAAGGAAAGGAAGAGGCAGGCAGCAACCAAGGAAAGGAAGAGGCGGGTCATACAACAGCAACCAAGGAAAGGAAGAGGCAGGCCCTACAACAGCAACTAAGGAAAGAAAGAGGCGGGCCATAAAACAGCCCCAAAGGAAAGGAAGAGGCAGACCATAAAACAGCCCCAAAGGAAAGGAAGAGGCAGGCCATAAAACAGCCCCAAAGGAAAGGAAGAGGCAGGCCATAAAACAGCCCCCAAGGAAAGGAAGAGGCAGGCCATAAAACAGCCCCCAAAGAAAGGAAGAGCCAGGCCATAAAACAGCCCCAAAGGAAAGGAAGCGGCAGGCCATACAACAGCCCCAAGGAAAGGAAATGGCAGGCCATACAACAGCCCTAGGGAAGGGAAGAGGTAGGCCATAAAACAGCCCCAAGGAAAGGAAGAGGCAGGCCTTTAAACAGCCCCAAGGAAAGGAAATGGCAGGCAATAAAACAGCCCCAAGGAAAGGAAGAGACAGACCATAAAACAGCCCCAAAGAAAGGAAGAGACAGGCCATAAAACAGCCCCAAGGAAAGGTAAGAGGCAGGCCATAAAACAGCCCCAAGGAAAGGAAGAGGCAGGCCATAAAACAGCCCCAAGGAAAGGGAAGAGGCAGGCCATAAAACAGCCCCAAGGAAAGGGAAGAGGCAGGCCATAAAACAGCCCCAAAGGAAAGGAAAAGGCAGGCCATAAAACAGCCCCAAGGAAAGGGAATGGCAAGGCATAAAACAGCCCCAAGGAAAGGAAGAGGAAGGCCATAAAACAGCCCCAAGGAAAGGAAGAGGCAGGGCATAAAACAGCCCCAAGGAAAGGAAGAGGCAGGGCATAAAACAGCCCCAAGGAAAGGAAGAGGCAGGCCATAAAACAGCCCCAAGGAAAGGAAGAGGCAGGCCGTAAAACAGCCGCAAGGAAAGGAAGAGGCAGTGCATAAACAGAAATGGATCAGTAACAAGAAGGCAATGTTTGTTCAAGCAATATTTCAAGGGCAGCTATATGGCAACACCGGAGAAACTGTTGCCATTAACCTATGATCAGTAAAGCTGTGACTGCCAGAGCCACCCATACTAGGCTGGTTTGCCGTGAGCAAGCAGAAGAAAGTTCCCCATCATCACTCATGCGAGTGGTGATGAAAACTGGCCAAATCCTAAACATGAATAAAGACATGTCTGAGGCCTTTTTCCGGCACTGGACTAGAGACAGCTGTATTTGCTGCTGTTGTTCTTTATATATAATATATATATATATATATATATATATATATATATATATATATATATATATATATATATATATATATATATATATATATATATATATATATATATATATATATATATATATATATATATATATATATATATATATATATATATATATATATATATGTATATATTGTTTTTCATGGGTCAAAGACAGCACCTCTCCGGAAAATCTGAGCTTCAAATAGGTTTCAGGTTAACAGAATTCAATAAATTAAGTAATATTATACATCAATGCAATGGAAATTCCTTCGTCTATAAGTCTGATGAAGGAATGGGACTCAAATGGGACAAGGGACCTTATAGTCCATCACTAGGGCTTGTGGAATAGGTGGTATATCCCTGTTTTATCACCCGATACTTTTCAGATCTATTTCCTATGCGTCCTTTATCAGGTTTTGTCCTTCAAGATGTATAAAAGGTAAAGGAAGTTATTATGGGTTAAGAGATAAAGGAAGGTGATGATTCTCTTGATAAAGGAAGAAGAAACACATTTATGATGAAGAGGCAGGAGACAGAACTTGGTTTTTGAAAGTGATGGGTCATATGTGAAAGGAAAAAACCTTCCTATGATTGTTATTATTATTACTAGCTAAGCTAGAATCCTAGTTGGATAAGCAGGATTCTATAAAGCAAAGAGCTCTAACAGTGAAAATAGCCCAATGAGGAAAGGAAATAAGGAAACACATAGGATACTGTTCCTGAAAGTCAACGTCACGACGTCGAAACCATCAATTGTTAAACACGAAAAGCAGCCTGTTGTTTTGCAAATTGTTGCAAACGTGAAAAACGTCATCTTGTTCTGATCTTGAGCAAAATAAACCTTAGGTTTAAAGGAAATTAATTTATACACATCTACATAAATACTCCTCACAATCTGATAGGGATCACATGTTCTGAGAACAGTAAATTAACCGTAAATGTTCAAAAACATAAAATAAATTCGTTGAAAGTTGAACTGTTTTCTTATATTGATTCTTGACAATTTCATTACAAGAAAAAATTGCATTTCACCGTAAAGGAGATTAACAAAAAAGATAAACTAAAGAGGCAGTTTTTGTCTTTCATTTTCTTCATCAACAAAGTTAAGGTTAACAACAGGTTTGTCCTTCTATTGCTTAAGAATGACAATCTGGCAACGTCTTGTCATGCTTTCAGTGAGAACCCGGATGCTTGCAATCGGAATGTTGTTCCAGTAATGCACGAGGTCATTTCAAAGCTCTGCAAGAGACGTTTCCTTTGCTACACGACCGGATATGGCAACGTGCAACAGGTGCCATACATGCTCAATAGGGTCTAGGTCTGGCAAACGAGCAGGTCATTCCATCTAGACAATTGTCTCCTTATCTAGGAAGGGATTCAACACCCTACCATGATTAGGGATAAGCGTTATCGTCCATCAAAATGAAGTCAGGACCAAGAGGACAAGAGTAAGATCTCTCCTACACATCAAGTATGTCATCCCTATAGAGAACGCCCTTCATACAGCCTCTCCTAATTACATGCAGATCCTATCTTCCTTTTCTGCTGATCCCTCCCCTATAATTGATCCTCCCCCATAACAGTTCACTGATGTTGGCATCCTTAAACCATTCCTGTTCTCTGTGCCACACCCATTGCCTCCTGTCAGTGAAGTCCAGACAATATCTGGACTCATCAGTGAACAGTCCTGTAGTCCAATCGTTGTGTGTCCAAGTGAGATGATCAGATGCCCAATTCAAACGTTCCCGCCTGTGATATACAGTCAGTGGGATCCGATCACAGCCTCTCCTGGAGGAGACACAGGCAGTATGGAGATGATTATATATAGTCTGTTGCTGGATACACTCACAACTGAGACATTATTTAAAGAATGTGAATTAGCTGTTTCTTTGAAGGCTCTACAGCCACAGACAGTCTTTAATGTCACAGCTGCTCTCAGCTCTAAAATCTTTTCTCTATACAATTTCTTCTTTTTTTCTATACGACAGGAAATTTCTCCGTGATTCAACTTTATATGATTAGAATTTGCTGTAAACACCCTGTTGATGTCAGGAACTTTTTCTCCTCAACATATTATGTTGTTGGTATCACTAACTCAGAGAGAGAGGGAGAGAGAGAGAGAGAGAGAGAGAGAGAGAGAGAGAGAGAGAGAGAGAGAGAGAGAGAGAGAGAGAGAGAGAGAGAGAGACTGTACATTTATTTTTTTTCTCTTCCAAAGAAATTTAATTATAATTCTTTCAATTATCTTCCCTTCAATTATGGACGAAATCCGTGAATAAAAATAGAAAGGCGAATAAAGGGGAAGATGTAAAAGGTAATTAGAAAAGGAGAGAATGGAAATAATTTGATGAAGGAAGGGAGAGGGATAAAAGACAATGTAGTGGAAGTAAGCAAAATAGGTTAATGGAAACTAAGTGATGTTTCTGATGATAATAATAATAATATTAATAATAAGAATAATAATAGTAATAATGATAATAATGATAATAATAATAATAATAACAACCTTTAATAGAGCCACTCCTTTGCCAAACGTATAGACGAATGAATTTCCATTTCATTGACATTGTAACGTTACATATTTTTATTTAATTCTTATATATATACATATATATATATATATATATATATATATATATATATATATATATATATATATATATATATATATATATATATATATATATATATATATATATATATATATATATTATAATAACCCTCCTATCATTATTTAGCATTTCTAATTACACCTATTATTGTGTATAACTTTAGCGCCATCTATTGATTGCTGATCGTAGCGGACAGCATGAATGAAATTACCTTTTGTTATTTTTACGTATGTAATCCTTGGAAATGTTTACTTCCAAGCTCTTTCAAGTTAATACTTTGGAGTTCGTTATCCGGTGGCTAATTCTTCACTTGCTTATAGTGTTTATTAAGTGGTTATTTGTTATTATTTTGTTATATATTTATACGTGATTTAAAATAAGTAAAGTCTGTTTAATTTTAACTTTAATTTGATCATTCTCCTAATATATCTACTATACCTACATGAAGTGTTGCCCTCATTACTGAGAATTTATGAATGAATAGTCAAGTGGAAAGCAGAAGTTGTGACAAATTGGGGGCCTGTGTCCGGGATGTACTTACGTATGTGTTACGCTTACGCTCGATCTTGACGGATTGTGAAATTCATTTTGTTGTTTCTCTAAAATGATGGACAACATGAGTGTAGTGTATTAGTGATATTTTGCTAGTTTATAACTGACCACCACCGGATAGTGTTCTCCAGCGCGCTCACACTTTCACCTAGAGAATGTCGTGTTGCTACACGTCATCTTAAGCATACATCGAGATTTTGGAGGACGTGCAGGCAGGGTAATGGCATCCTAGAATTCGTCATTCTTTTAACCCTCGACTCTGTTGACTACCATCGCTTAGCGATATCTTCATAGTCGCCCCAACTTCTCGAGGTGCTTCGAGGCATTCAAAACCTCATCATAAGGAATTGAAGATTCCTTCCTTAGGAACTTCTGCTCCTCTTACTCAGGGTACGACCTTCGCTCTTTCAAGGATTTCGGCTGGATATTGTTACGACCACGTGGTCAAGAACTTCGTTCCACCTCGATGGATATTTAAAGGTTTATTCCTTGTTCAGGTAACTGTTGGTACTTCCAATTATTTACTTCATTAAAAATATCTTATTCAAGATTATTAGTGGTTTTGCATTATCGGTGAACCAAGTTTTCCGATTGGCATGGATTATTAAAGCCTTGTTCATTTAAGTGAATTTCTGTACATTGTAGGACTTAAGGATTAAGGAAATTCCTCTGGTTTGTGAGTGCCTTCGCACCATAAATCCATGAATGCCCTGACGTTTTTAAGTCTTAAAGCTTGTGTATAGTAGTAATATAATTTCCAGTGATATTTTCCATTTTATCAGTATTGAGAGATGCCTTTTGATCTTGGGAAATTTTTAGGTGCACCCAGGGAGCACCTAAATACACTACAGGAAGCTAAAAAGGACCAGCTTCGCCAAATAGCTGTAAGGGCTAGAATATCTGTAGGTCATGCTGTGGTGAAAGCTGAACTATTGGGAAAGATATTAGATTTCCTGATAAATAGTGGTAACATAACTGAAGAAGAGGCTCTTCCCTTAAGGCCTTTAACACTTGAACGAGGTGCTGCTCGTACTGTTACTGTAACTGAAGACCCAGAGATAGTGAAATTGAAACTCCAACTTGAACTGCAGCAGTTAACACTAGAAGCTGAACAAAAAAGGCTTGAAGCTGCAAATGCCGCTGTAGAAACTGAGCAAAGAAGACTTGAAATAGAACGTAAAGAAAAAGTTCTGTTGGAAAAGGAACTATCAGCCATAAGAATAGAAGAAAGGTTGGCAGAAAAACAGCTACCCGATGCTTTTGACCTTAGTAAAGCACGCAAACTCCTGCCTGTCTTCGATGAAAAAGATCCTGATGTTTTTTTTCATTACTTTTGAAAACACTGCAACTTCTCTCAACTGGCCTAGAGACCAATATGTTCTCTTAATCAGAAACTCCTTCAAAGGAAAAGCTGCATATGTGGCAGCACAACTTGTCCAAGAAAGGGATTATGAAATCTTTAAAACTGCCATATTAGATGCTTATAGTGTTACAGCAGAAGGGTATAGACAAGTCTTCAGACAAACTTTGAAGAACCAAGCTCAAACCTATCTAGAGTTTTTCACATTGAAGTTGAAGCAGTTTAATAAATGGATAGATAAGGAACAAATAACTACTTTAGAACAATTAAAGAATTTAATAGTTTTAGAAGAATTCCTGAGGCGTATTCCAGCTAATGTGGCAATGTTTATTAGAGAAAAACAAGAAAAAGATGGCAAAAGGGCTGCCCTATTAGCTGATGATTACCATCTCATTCATAAACTTAAACCACATTCGTCCTCACCTTCATCTTCCCCACAGGTTTGTACTTTTTGTAAGAAAGAAGGTCATCATATTAAAGACTGTCCTAGTCCCAAATGCAAAGCATCTCATGGTAAGGCTTCTCCTAATGCTTTTTCACAAGGACCCAAATCAGGGAATACTGCAAATAAAACGACTCTTCACTGTGCTCAACCTCTATCAGACTTTACAGCATTTACATATCCTGGTAAAGTAAATGATATTCCCGTGCAAATTTTGAGAGATACAGGGTCATCTCAAACTATCATTAGCTCAAAGTTAAAAGATTTAGCTAAACCAACAGATCAGTATGTAACTGTGTCAGATTTGACTTGTCAAAAGGTTTTACCTATTGTACAGATTTCTCTTGATTGTCCTTATTTTAAAGGTTCAACTAATGTCGCCTTGTTGGATTCTGACCTGTCTTGCAAGAACATAGACATGATACTTGGTAATGACTTGGCTCAATCTAACGGTACTCCTAGTCTTATCATTACGCAGCCTGAAGTAGTGATCGAAAAAGCTTGCAAAGAGCTTTCTCCGGTGGTAGAGCTTCCCTGCCAAGTAGTCACCAGGTCTACAACCTCAACTTCTAGCGACACTGAACACACAGGTAAGGTGGATCAAAGTACCTTAGGTGAAAAAGTCCTTGCTGATCTTGTTGATATTCTCTCAGATGAATTTGTAGAGTATCAAAGGTCTGATGATAGTTTGAAAGAATACTTTGATAAAGTAAAAGATGACGTTGATGAAAGTAAGTTACCATATTTTTATCTTGATAATAACATCCTTATGAGACGTTATAGACCTTTGAAGATTGCAGGACAAAATTCCTGGCATGATAGTTACCAGCTTGTAGTTCCTTCTAATCTTCGTGCAGCCTTATTGGATCTTGCTCATTCAGCAGAGTCTCATCTAGGCATTTCCAAAACCTATAAGCATTTGCTGGACGATTACTACTGGCCTGGTATGAAAGCTGATGTAAAGCACCACATAGAATCTTGCCATCCCTGCCAGGTAACTGGTAAACCAAATCAGAAAATACCTCCAGCACCATTAGTTCCTATTACAGTACCTAATTCTCCTTTTGAAAAGGTAATTGTAGATTGTGTTGGTCCACTTCCCAAAACTAAGAAACAAAATGAGTACATTTTAACCTTGTTGTGTCCAACTACTAGATTTCCTTTAGCCGTACCTATAAAAAACATATCTGCTAGAACAATTATTGTTAATCTTCTTAAAATATTCACCATTTTTGGTTTTCCAAAAGAGCTTCAGTGTGATCAGGGGACAAACTTCACTAGTGATTTGTTTAAGCAAACTTTAAAGCAGTTAAACATCTCTCATATTTTTGCTTCAGCTTATCACCCTCAGACTAATGGAGCCCTCGAACGAGTACACCAGACCATTAAAAACCTCCTGCGCAAGTACATTTGTGAAACTGGACGAGACTGGGATGAAGACCTGGATCTGCTTATGTATGTACTTAGGAGTACACCTAATGAATCGACTGGAATTTCTCCCTTCGAGATGATGTTTGGCCGCAGACCTAGGACAAACCTTAGTATGGTAAAAGAAAACATCCTAAGAGGTACTTACAAAGACCAGCAAGTAAGTATTCCGCAATACCTCCAAAGTCTTAAGGTTAAATTTGACCATGTTTATGAATTTGCCAATCTGAATTTAACTAACAGTCAGATTCGAATGAAAAACCATTACGATAGAAAGGCCAAAATTAGAACTTTTAAAGTAGGAGATGATGTACTTGTATATCGACCAGTTCCAGGAGCTCCATTGAGAGAAAAATTTATGGGTCCGTATAAAATCACTAAAAGGGTCTCTAAAACAACTTATGCAATTGAAACTCCAGATAAAAGGAAGCCT
>NC_090767.1:49805566-49818066 GCF_036898095.1 Palaemon carinicauda
GTTTCCTTATTTCCTTTCCTCATTGGGCTATTTTCACTGTTAGAGCTCTTTGCTTTATAGAATCCTGCTTATCCAACTAGGATTCTAGCTTAGTTATTAATAATAATAACAATCATAGAAAGGTTTTTTTTCCTTTCACATATGACCCATCACTTTCTAAAACCAAGTTCTGTCTCTTGCCTCTTTATCATAAATGTGTTTCTTCTTCCTTTATCAAGAGAATCATCATCTTCCTTTATCTCTTCAACCCATAATAACTTCCTTTACCTTTTATACATCTTGAAGGACAAAACCTGATAAAGGACTCATAGGAAATAGATCTGAAAAGTATCGGGTGATAAAACAGGGATATACCACCTATTCCACAAGCCCTAGTGATGGACTATAAGGTCCCTTGTCCCATTTGAGTCCCATTCCTTCATCAGACTTATAGACGAAGGAATTTCCATTGCATTGATGTATAATATTACTTAATTTATTGAATTCTGTTAACCTGAAACCTATTTGAAGCTCAGATTTTCCGGAGAGGTGCTGTCTTTGACCCATGAAAAACACTATATATATATATATATATATATATATATATATATATATATATATATATATATATATATATATATATATATATATATATATATATATATATATATATATATTATATAAAGAACAACAGCAGCAAATACAGCCGTCTCTAGTCCAGTGCCGGAAAAAGGCCTCAGACATGACTTTATTCATGTTTGGGATTTGGGATTTCTTCTGCTTGCTCACGGCAAACCAGCCTAGTATGGGTGGCTCTGGCAGTCACAGCTTTACTGATCATAGGTTAATGGCAACAGTTTCTTCGGTGTTGCCATATAGCTGCCCTTGAAATATTGCTTGAACAAACATTGGCTTCTGGTTACTGATCCATTTCTGTTTATGCACTGCCTCTTCCTTTCCTTGCGGCTGTTTTATGGCCTGCCTCTTCCTTTCCTTGGGGCTGTTTTATGGCCTGCCTCTTCCTTACCTTGGGGCTGTTTTATGCCCTGCCTCTTCCTTTCCTTGGGGCTGTTTTATGCCCTGCCTCTTCCTTTCCTTGGGGCTGTTTTATGGCCTGCCTCTTCCTTTCCTTGGGGCTGTTTTATGCCCTGCCATTTCCTTTCCTTGGAGCTGTTTTATGGCCTGCCTTTTCCTTTCCTTTGGGGCTGTTTTATGGCCTGCCTCTTCCCTTTCCTTGGGGTGTTTTATGGCCTGCCTCTTCCCTTTGCTCGGGGCTGTTTTATGGCCTGCCTCTTCCTTTCCTTGGGGCTGTTTTATGGCCTGCCTCTTCCCTTTCCTTGGGGCTGTTTTATGGCCTGTCTCTTCCTTTCTTTGGGGCTGTTTTATGATCTGTCTCTTCCTTTCCTTGGGGCTGTTTTATGGCCTGCCTCTTCCCTTTCCTTAGGGCTGTTTTATTGCCTGCCATTCCCTTTCCTTGGGGCTGTTTTAAGGCCAGCCTCTTCCTTTCCTTGGGGCTGTTTTATGGCCTGCCTCTTCCCTTCCCTAGGGCTGTTGTATGGCCTGCCATTTCCTTTCATTGGGGCTGTTGTATGGCCTGCCTCTTCCTTTCCTTTGGGGCTGTTTTATGGCCTGGCTCTTCCTTTCATTGGGGGCTATTTTATGGCCTGCCTCTTCCTTTCCTTGGGGGCTGTTTTATGGCCTGCCTCTTCCTTTCCTTTGGGGCTCTTTTATGGCCTGCCTCTTCCTTTCCTTTGGGGCTGTTTTATGGTCTGCCTCTTCCTTTCTTTTGGGGCTGTTTTATGGCCCGCCTCTTTCTTTCCTTAGTTGCTGTTGTAGGGCCTGCCTCTTTCTTTCAATGGTTGCTGTTGTATGGCCACCCTCTTCCTTTCCTTGGTTGCTGCCTGCCTCTTCCTTTCCTTGGTTGCTGCCTGCCTCTTCCTTTCCTTGGTTGCTGCCTGCATTTTCCTCTCCTTGGTTGCTGCCTGCCTCTTTCTCTCCTTGGTTGTTGCCTGCCTCTTCCTTTCCTTGGTTGCTGCCTGCCTCTTCCTCTCCTTGGTTGCTGCCTGCCTCTTCCTTTCCTTGGTTGCTGCCTGCCTCTTCCTTTCCTTGGTTGCTGCCTGCCTCTTCCTTTCCTTGGCTGCTGCCTGCCTCTTCCTTTCCTTGGCTGCTGCCTGCCTCTTCCTTTCCTTGGTTGCTGCCTGCCTCTTCCTTCCCTTGGTTGCTGTTGTATGGCCTGCCTCTTCCTTTCCTTGGTTGCTGACTGCCTCTTCCTTTCCTTGGTTGCTGCCTGCCTTTTCCTTCCCTTGGTTGCTGTTGTATGGCCAGCCTCTTCCTTTCCTTGGTTGCTGACTGCCTCTTCCTTTCCTTGGATGCTGCCTGCCTCTTCCTTTCCTTGGTTGCTGTTGTTGTATGGCCCGCCTCTTCCTTTCCTTGGTGTCTGTTGTATGGCCCGCCTCTTCCTTTCCTTGGTTGCTGTTGTATGGCCCGCCTCTTCCTTTCCTTGGTTGCTGTAGTATGACCCGCCTCTTCCTTTCCTTGGTTGCTGTTGTATGGCCCGCCTCTTCCTTTCCTTGGTTGCTGTTCTATGGCCCGCTTCTTCCTTTCCTTGGTTTCTGTTGTATGGCCCGCCTCTTCCTTTCCTTGGTTGCCTGTGTATGGCCCGCCTCTTCCTTTCCTTGGTTGCTGTTGTATGGCCCGCCTCTTCATTTCCTTGGTTGCTGTTGTATGGCTCGCCTCTTCCGTTCCTTGGTTGCTGTTGTATGGCCCGCCTCTTCCTTTCCTTGGTTGCTGTTGCATGGCCCGCCTCTTCCTTTCCTGTTTGGTTGTTGTTTTATGGCCCGCCTCTTCCTTTCCTTGGTTGCTGTCGTATGGCCCGCCTCTTCCTTTCCTTGGTTGCTGTTGTATTGCCCGTCTCTTCCTTTCCTTGGTTGCTGTTGTATGGCCTGCCTCATTCTTTCCTTGGGGCCTGTGTAACGGCCTGCCTCTTCCTCTTCTTGGGGCCTGTGTTACGGCCCGCCTCCTTCTCTCCTTGGGGCCGGTGTCACGGCCCGCCCCCCGCTCTCCTTGTGGCGCCCCCTGCTCTCCTTGTGGGCCGGTGTCACGGCCCGCCCCCCGCTCTCCTTGTGGGCCGGAGTCACGGCCCGCCCCCCGCTCTCCTTGTGGGCCGGTGTCACGGCCCGCCACCCGCTCTCCTTGTGGGCCGGTGTCACGGCCCGCCCCCCGCTCTCCTTTGGGGCCGGGGTCACGGCCCGCCCCCCGCTCTCCTTGTGGGCCGGTGTCACGGCCCGCCCCCTGCTCTCCTTTGGGGCCGGGGTCACGACCCGCCCCCCGCTCTCCTTGTGGGCCGGGGTCACGGCCCTCCCCCTCGCTCTCCTTGTGGGCCGGTGTCACAGCCCGCCCCCCGCTCTCCTTTGGGGCCGGGATCACGGCCAGCCCCCCGCTCTCCTTGTGGGCCGGTGTCACGGCCCGCCCCCCGCTCTCCTTGTGGGCCGGTGTCACGGCACGCCCCCCGCTCTCCTTTGGGGCCGGGGTCACGGCCCGCCTCCCGCTCTCCTTGTGGGCCGGGGTCACGGGCCGCCCCCCGCTCTCCTTGTGGGCCGGTGTCACGGCCCGCCCCCCGCTCTCCTTGTGGGCCGTTGTCACGGCACGCCCCCCGCTCTCCTTTGGGGCCGGGGTCACGGCCCGCCCCCCGCTCTCCTTGTGGGCCGGTGTCACGGCCCGCCCCCCCGCTCTCCTTTGGGGCCGGGGTCACGGCCCGCCCCCCGCTCTCCTTGTGGGCCGGTGTCACGGCCCGCCCCCCCGCTCTCCTTTGGGGCCGGGGTCACGGCCCGCCCCCCGCTCTCCTTGTGGGCCGGTGTCACGGCCCGCCCCCCGCTCTCCTTTGGGGCCGGGGTCACGGCCCGCCCCCCGCTCTCCTTGTGGGCCGGTGTCACGGCCCGCCCCCCGCTCTCCTTTGGGGCCGGGGTCACGGCCCGCCCCCCGCTCTCCTTGTGGGCCGGTGTCACGGCCCGCCCCCCGCTCTCCTTTGGGGCCGGGGTCACGGCCCGCCCCCCGCTCTCCTTGTGGGCCGGTGTCACGGCCCGCCCCCCGCTCTCCTTTGGGGCCGGGGTCACGGCCCGCCCCCCGCTCTCCTTGTGGGCCGGTGTCACGGCCCGCCTCCCGCTCTCCTTTGGGGCCGGTGTCACGGCCCGCCCCCCGCTCTCCTTGTGGGCCGGGGTCACGGCCCGCCCCCCGCTCTCCTTGGGGCCGGTGTCACGGCCCGCCCCCCGCTCTCCTTGTGGGCCGGTGTCACGGTGTGGAGGATTTATTTTTGCTTTATTTTTATTTTTGTTTTGCCAAATCCTGTGTGAGAGAGAGAGAGAGAGAGAGAGAGAGAGAGAGAGAGAGAGAGAGAGAGAGAGAGAGAGAGAGAGAGAGAGAGAGAGATATTGTGTTAGCGAGCGAAAGTAGTTAGGTTAACGATCGTTTGTGGTGAGAAAGACTGTTGGTATAAATGAGATTGTTTGTTTACATGTTTTAGTTAGGTTACGACAGTGGTGAATGTTTCGGAGCGAATGCTTTTTTATTTGACTGCAGCATAAGGCAGTTGTGTGAGAGCTGGATTATATATATATTTTTTCGACCAGCGTGGAAGTGTTTTTTGATTTTCAAAGTAAGTACAGTTTTGTTTATCTTTGCTTGTCGTGATTGTGAATGATAGGAACAATTTATTATTTATCTTTGATTATAGTGCGATAGTTCAGTTAGCTAGAAGTGTTCGTAAGTGTTTTTCTTTTTTTTATTTTGGCAGGCTGCGATTCCTCCTTTGGGGAGAGATTTATATGAATGTGATTGTTGACGACCTGGCTTGTTTAAGGAATTTGATACGACTGCTCAGATTTGGAATGAATTATTGATGACCTGGATTGTTTAAGGACCTGATTGGATTGCTCTGTGGATCTTGATGAAATAGATGCTGTAACGATCCCGCCCGGTTGAAGGAATTGGTTTGGCATATTGATATATTAGATGATGATGATGATGACGATGATGATAAGTGCAATTGTGCATTAACATTTTTCAGCGGTCCGGTTGCTGCAGAGTTGTGGTTTTTGGCTACAAAAGACTGTTGGCCTTGTGTGGACGAAAGTGTCCACTCAGAATTACATATTGGTTGTGCGGTTTAGTTTTAAGTTTTGTTAGGGTTTAAATTTGGTTTATTTGAATTATGTTACGTTTATTGTATGTTTTGTAAGTTGTTAAGCGTTATTTATTTTGAGGGTTTAATTGAATGGTGGTATGATTAAGGCCGGTTTTGTGTTAAGTGTATGATTATTGATAAGTGTGTTTTTTTTGTTTATGTTGAGCGTTATAGTTTGTAAGAAATATATAGTTTTAAGGTTATGTTATGTTTTTTGTGTCCTTTTGTCTAAGAGTCCAGTTTTAGATAACGTAAGGGGAAAGTTTGTGTTGTGGGACCATTGTCAGTAGGTGTGATTCAGGGTGTGGGGCTTGTTTTTTTTAACATCCCGCCACATTGTTTTGGCGCCCGAACAGGGACTGCTGAGGTGGGATAGAAGCTGGACTGTTGGACGAAGGACGGAATTAGGTTAAGAATTTAGGATTAAGGTTGATGAAAAATGGAAGAGCAGAACAAGTTACTGAAGGAGGAATTGCGGCTGAGTAAGGAGCGTGAGGAGAGGTTGCTAATAGAGAATGAGAGGTTGAACTGGGAGAATGCGGCGATGCAGAAGGAGCTTAGGGAGTTAAAGGGGACAGTAGAGAGAGTGGAAGAATGTGTTGAGATGAGGATGCGAGAGAATGAAGAACGAATGGAGAAACGAATGGAAGATATGATGGGGCAAGTCATGGGGATGATGAAAACTATAATGGGTGAAGGTGCAGTAGGAGGAGTGTCCTCAGCTTCGGGTAATGGGTTGGTAGTGAAAGAGAAGGTTAAGGTAGGTGATAATGGGAAAGGAAGTGATAGTGATAGTAGTAATAGTGATGGTGATATTGAAGATAAGGGAATTAGGCATAGTAAGGATGAACAGAAAGGGGAGAGGAAAGATGAAAGGAAAGGTAAAAGTGATGTGAAGAAAGAGAAGAAAAAGTATCAGGCTGATAGCAAGGACGATCGTGAATGGGTGAAAGTGGTAAGTAAGAAAAAGGGTAAGAAGGGAATGGTTAAGGATAGGAATTTAAGTGTGGAAGTGGATTCATTATATTCGAATGAGGAAGAAGGTAACAAGGGAGTAGACAGTGATGATAGCAGTGAGAATGAACGTGATGTGTGTAAGACTGTGTTTATGAGAGAGGTACCTCGGTGTGAAAGGTTCAATGAGCATAGCAGTAGGGATGTAAATGATTTTTTCAAGGAGTATGAGAGGTATTGTCAGGATAAGTATGGTGATAGTAAAAGAGTTTGGGCTAGGGAGTTAGGAGAATATTTGACTGGGTATTTGTTGACGATGTATGGAGTGATAATGAGTGTAGGGGACGTTGATTATGAAAGTGTGAAAACGAGAATAATTGAGCAGGTAAAACGTATGAAAGGGAGTGTTAAGTATAAGCGTAAAAATGATTTTGATGAGGCAAGGATGAATGCAGGAGAAGCTATATCAATGTACGTATGTAGGTTGGAAACTTTAGCTAGGAAGAAGTATGGGGATGAAGGTATAAATGAGAATAAGGAGTTAATGAGGAAGTTTTTGGCAACAGTACCTGAGAATGTGTGTGAATTTATTAATTTGAAACGCAAAGAGAAAATGAGGTGGACGCAAGAGAGATTGACATGGGATGATATACTAGAGATAGTTGAGGATTATGAGTTAGATAGGTGCATGAAAGAAAGTAAATCTGTGAGTGTAAGAACTGGAATGGAAGAAAGTGTAATAGAATTTGGTAGTTATAAGGACGCAATTTTGAGAGGACCAATGAGGGTAGCTGATAATGTAGTAGATAGGAGTGTTAGGGCAAGTAATGTGGGAATACCTGTAAGGACAAATGAAGGATTTAGGCAGGGTAATTGGTGCAATAGGGATAGGAGTGTGAGTGCACATCGAGGTATGTCAGATAGCCGTGTCCGTGATGAAAAGTGTTATAGGTGTGGGAAAGTAGGTCATAAGAAGAATGAATGCAGATGGGCTCTAGGTGCTTGTTTTGGATGTGGTGAGGTAGGGCATAGAATTAGTGAGTGCAAGAAAGAGAAAGAGGTTAAGTGTTTTCGGTGTGGTATGATTGGGCATCTTTACTTAAAGCTCTTGTATTCTTCCTTTGCTCCCCTGCTCTCCTTTGGGGCCGGGGTCACGGCCCGCCCCCCGCTCTCCTTGTGGGCCGGTGTCACGGCCCGCCCCCTGCTCTCCTTTGGGGCCGGGGTCACGGCCCGCCCCCACCCTCTCCTTGTGGGCCGGTGTCACGGCCCGCCCCCTGCTCTCCTTTGGGGCCGGGGTCACGGCCCGCCCCCCGCTCTCCTTGTGGGCCGGTGTCACGGCCCGCCCCCTGCTCTCCTTTGGGGCCGGGGTCACGGCCCGCCCCCCGCTCTCCTTGTGGGCCGGGGTCACGGCCCGCCCCCTGCTCTCCTTGGGGCCGGTGTCACGGCCCGCCCCCGCTCTCCTTTGGGGCCGGGGTCACGGCCCGCCCCCTGCTCTCCTTGGGGGCCGGTGTCACGGCCCGCCCCCTGCTCTCCTTTGGGGCCGGGGTCATGGCCCGCCCCCTGCTCTCCTTGGTGGCCCGGGTCACGGCCCGCCCCCCGCTCTCCTTGTGGGCTGGTGTCATGGCCCGCCCCCTGCTCTCCTTTGGGGCCGGGGTCACGGCCGTCCCCCGCTCTCCTTGTGGGCCGGTGTCACGGCCGTCCCCCGCTCTCCTTGTGGGCCAGTGTCACGGCCCGCCCCCTGCTCTCCTTTGGGGCTGGGGTCACGGCCCGCCCCCCGCTCTCCTTGTGGGCCGGGGTCACGACCCGCCCCCTGCTCTCCTTGGGGCCGGTGTCACGGCCCGCCCCCTGCTCTCCTTTGGGGCCGGGGTCACGGCACGCCCCCTGCTCTCCTTGGGGGCCGGTGTCACGGCCCGCCCCCTGCTCTCCTTTGGGGCCGGGGTCACGGCGCGCCCCTGCTCTCCTTGGGGCCGGTGTCACGGCCCGCCCCCTGCTCTCCTTTGGGGCCGGGGTCACGGCACGCCCCCTGCTCTCCTTGGGGGGCCGGTGTCATGGCCCGTCCCCTGCTCTCCTTTGGGGCCGGGGTCACGGCCCGCCCCCTGCTCTCCTTGGGGGCCCGGGTCACGGCCCGTCCCCTACTCTCCTTTGGGGCCGGGGTCACGGCCCGCCCCCGGCTCTCCTTGGGGCCGGGGTCACGGCCCACCCCCTGCTCTCCTTTGGGGCCGGGGTCATGGCCCGCCCCCTGCTCTCCGACACCAGCCCGCCTCCTGTTCTCCTTTGGGGCCGGGGTCACGGCCCGCCCCCTGCTCTCCTTGGGGTCGGTTTCACGGCCCGCCTCCTGCTCTCCTTTGGGTCCGGGGTCACGGCCCGCCCCCTGCTCTCCTTGAGGCCGGTGTCACGGCCCGCCTCCTGCTCTCCTTTGGGGCCGGGGTCACGGCCCGCCCCCTGCTCTCCTTGGGGCCGGTGTCACGGCCCGCCTCCTGCTCTCCTTGGGGCCGGGGTCACGGCCCGCCTCCTTCTCTCCCTGTGGCCGGTGTAACGGCTCGCCTCCTGCTCTCCCTGGGGCCGGTGTTACGGCCCGCGTCCTGCTCTCCCTGGGGACGGTGTTACGGCCCGCCTCCTGCTCTCCTTGGGGCCTGTTTTATGCCCGGCCGCTTCCTTTCCCTTGGGGCTGTTTTATGCCTGGCCGCTTCCTTCTTAGAAGTCATTTTATTCCAGGACTCAAGTTAATTCTTCAGACTCAAGTTAAAAACCCCGATCAGGGGATGTTCCAGTCCTTCCTTAAAGGACGATATATGACAATATATATTTAATTCGGACAGCTCTGTTCTGGCTAACTAAATAAAGCATGCGAGGCGAACAGTGGCGTCATAAAATGGCGCCTCCGGGCAAGGCACAGCTCCGCCACAAAACACAAGATTTTAGTGTAAAAAATCATTACTTTACGGCCAGAGCTTATTTAAACAATACAAGAATCTGGTACTCAACTTTCCAGAAGTAGGCGAGGCAGAAGGTTGAGACATGGCACAGGATGCACAAGATAAAAGATGATCACTGGGAACAAACAAGCGGTGTTGGGAGCTACCAGAATCGGAGGTCCCCCCATATACTATGGTAGCCTAACCTACCCGAAAATTATTCCGGGTAAGGGGGCTAAGATATAGCAAAGCTACCCAGAGGGAGGTTACCCGAAGGTAACAGGGGAGATAAGGAAGCATACAAGGGCCCCAACGTTGGGTTAGGGGATGTGACATGGATGTACCAGGCACGGTCCCTTGTATGGTCCCTAGAAGGCGAAAGATATGTGCAACACTAAATCTTGTATATGTTTAAAAATGCCTATATCTTCATTAACATAAACACTAGGAACACTTATTATATCATGCAGAAGTAAACATGAACAGTAGGCTGCGGCCTAGGCTAGGCTAAAAGTCTAGTATGGGGTCGGCTAACTAAGGGCGCCAAATATTATAAAGCTATCTCTCACCTTTTATGAGTTACACACAAAAAACGAGCAAAAATGACCAAAATTCACAAATTTGACCTTGATAAATGACCTTTAGACCTTGAAGATGACCCCAGGTGGTGTTGAAAATGTTACTATTGAACTCACCATCCTCAAAAACCCCCATTTTGATCCAGAGAACGTGTTTTTAGCCCTTCTAGAAGTCATTTTAGTCCAGACTCAAGTTAATCTTTCACACTCAAGTTAAAAACCCCGAGCAGGGGACGTTCCAGTCCTTCCTTAAAGGAGTCTATGATATATATATATATATACATATATATATATATATATATATATATATATATATATATATATATATATATATACATATATATATATATATATATTATATATATATATATATATATATATATATATATATATATATATATATAGTCATTGACTTATTCTATTCTTAGCAAGAAATGCGTAAAGGTATACAAGTGTGATTTTCAAGAATTTCCCAACTTGCTGAAGAAAACGTTTCAACTACAAGACGGCATACCAACCCCCACGAATATCAAGACTTGTCTAAATTAGCTGTTGAAGACGGCAATGCAATGTGCTGCTAGGTTGGCAGTCCTGCAACTCTCAGATTAGAAGATGCATGATAACTTCCGAATGTTATTCATTGTTCATCTTCAATACGTTGTTAAACAGAAATGAGATAAAGTTGTAATTAGCGCAAAGAACATATAGAAGAGGAGGTACAGATTATAAATAGATTATATCATTACCAGTACAAAAACCAGTACCAATGCCAGTAAAGGCAGAAGTACTACAGTACCTAGTACTACTACTAGTACTAGTTCTAGTAGTAGTACTAAAACAGTACAAGTACTAGCACTGGGACTTGGACTGGTTCTGTTACTGATATGGTATCAATGCCAAACCAGTTCCAGTACAAGTACCAGTATTAGTACTACTACTAGAACTGGTACTAGTAATAGTACTAGTATTAGTATTTGTATTAATATTTTTATTGATACTGGTACGGGTACAGGTATTGGTACTGGTTCTGATACTGATAACCAATACCAGGAGCAGTACCAGTACTAGTACTAATAACAGTACTGGCACTGGTATTTGTACTGATACTAGTACTGGTACTGGTACTAGTAATAGTATTAGTTTTGGTATTAGCATTAGTACAAATATTGGTATCAGTACCAGTACTAGTACTAGTCCTATTAATAGTAATAGTACTAGTATTAGTATTACTATTAGTATTAGTATTGGTATTGATACTGATACTGGTTTCAGAACTAGTACCAGTTCTGTACTAGTACTGGTACCAGTGACCACTATCAGTACAAGTACCAGTAGCTGAACCAGTTCTAGTACCAGTACAGGAACTGGTACCAGTACAAGTACTAGTACTAATACTATTACACAATTTTGGGAATAAGTTGACTTGGCCAGAGATAAAGAGGGAGATCCAATTTCATAATCCAATAAACCCGCATTGTGGTTTAATTATAATTTAGAAACACTGCATTTCCCGATAAATGTTCTCTCTCTCTCTCTCTCTCTCTCTCTCTCTCTCTCTCTCTCTCTCTCTCTCTCTCTCTCTCTCTCTACCAGCTGCATATGAACAAGAGCTTAAGTAAACGTATTTCACGCTTGGATTAACATAGTCAAAGTTTGCATCAAAATTAAATTATTCAGCCACGACCCACAAATTCCGGGCTTGAATACATCCACATAATTCACCAAATGCATATGGCGATATACGACAGGAGTACTGTAAGCACAATGTGGTGGGCCAAGTAACAACGAAATTAGGCTAATTTTGGTGATAGCTTCCGACACCAGATGTCACTGAAGGTGATGCCAGGACATTACTGGGATGATGATGAAGTCTCTCTCTCTCTCTCTCTCTCTCTCTCTCTCTCTCTCTCTCTCTCTCTCTCTCTCTAATTCCTTAATGTGTCCTTTTATTCATGCAAGCGATTCATCATCGTCTTATGGCGCCAAAAAATAATGTTTACCGGAACCGTTTTCTACGTCTCATTAACTCTTCGCCAGAGATCTGTGTAGCATTTCTGCCTCCTTCACGTCTCTGTTTATATTATTTTTATGTTATTATTCTGTAGGATTACATTGTTGTCTGCCTGACTCACATCCTATTCTTTTATTCAGGGTGTCTAAACATTTTTCTTATTTTTACTCTTAGAGAACGGTGCTATGTATTCCTACACCATTTGTCTTGGATGTAAACAATAGAGCTTCTTCTTCTTCTTCTTCTTCTTCTTCACGAATATTTCATTGATAAAAAATAGAGAGTTTTCTTTTAAAATTCATCACTTTCATTTTCACTTCATCTTCTGTTCAACTTTTCTTTTGAATAAATATTATCTTTAGTACACACATATTCTCATTAGCTGTGACCAGCGTTGACTCATTCAAGGCGTGTGAACGAAATGCTCCTTTTAACTGCTGCTTCTCCAAGTCCCTGAATCTTTTTCTTCTTCTTCTCCTCTTGTTAGGAAAGAGAGAATCGAGATCAACTGACTATTAAGGGGATGTCATCTAAGGCTTCCTCATTCTCTCCTCTTAGGGTAGAATCTACCTGTAGGCATTTTCTTTCCTCAGAGGATTCCCTCGGAAGGACCGTTTACCCTTGGAAGTTCGTATTGCAGTTAGACTCTAGGTCGAAGGGCTTCTGGGTAGACTCGCAGATCCAAGGGTAGAATTAGTTTCCTTCTTCTTCTTTCTCTTTTCCAAATTATTACTTAGATTTTCAGATCATTAAATTTAGTCTTCTTTAACTAAGGTCTTTATCATGTGAGGTCTTTGTTAAGTGAAGTCTTCATCAGCTGAGGTTTTCATTAAATTAGGTCTTCATTAACAGAAGTATTCATTAACTGAGCTGTCTTCGTTAAC
>NC_090767.1:49831730-49836730 GCF_036898095.1 Palaemon carinicauda
AGAGAATCATCATCTTCCTTTATCTCTAACCCATAATAACTTCCTCTACCTTTTATACATCTTGAAGGACAAAACCTGATAAAGGACTCATAGGAAATAGATCTGAAAAGTATCGGGTGAAAACAGGGATATACCACCTATTCAAGAAGCCCTAGTGATGGACTATAAGGTCGACTGTCCCATTTGAGTCCCATTCCTTCATCAGACTTATAGACGAAGGAATTTCCATTGCATTGATGTATAATATTACTTTATTGAATTTTGTTAACCTGAAACCTATTTGAAGCTCAAATTTTCCGGAGAGGTGATGTCTTTGACCCATGTAAAACACTATTTATAAAGAACAACAGCAGCAAATACAGCGGTCTCTAGTCCAGTGCTGGACAAAGGCCTCTGACATGTCCTTATTCATGTTTGGGATTTGGCCAGTTTTCATCACCACTCGGATTAGTGATGATGGGGTACTTTCGTCTGCTTGCTCACGGCAAACCAGCCTAGTATGGGTGGCTCTGGCAGTCACAGTTTTACTGATCATAGGTTAATGGCACCAGTTTCTCCTGTGTTGCATATAGCTGCCCTTAAATTATTGCTTGAACAAACATTACCTTCTTGTTACTGATCCATTTCTGTTTATGCGCTGCCTCTTCCTTTCTTGAGGCCTGTGTTTTGGCCTGCCTCTTCCTTTCCTTGGGGGCTGTTTTATGGCCTGCCTCTTCCTTTCCTTGGGGGCTGCTTTATGGTCTGCCTCTTCCTTCCCTTGGGGGCTGCTTTATGGTCTGCCTCTTCCTTCCCTTGGGGGCTGTTTTATGGCCTGCCTCTTCCTTTTCTTGGGGCTGTTTTATGGCCTGCCTCTTTCTTTCTTTGGGGCTGTTTTATGGCCTGCCTCTTCCTCTTCTTGGTTGCTGTTGGATGGCCTGCCTCTTCCTTTCCTTGATTGCTGTTGGATGTCCTGCCTCTTCCTGTCCTTGGTTGCTGTTGGATGGCCTGCCTCTTCTTTTCCTTGGTTGCTGTTGGATTCTGCCTCTTCCTTTCCTTAGTTGCTGTTGGATGGCCTGCCTCTTCCTGTCCTTGGTTGCTGTTGGATGGCCTGCCTCTTCCTGTCCTTGGTTGCTCTTTCATATTCCTTTCCTTGGTTGCTGTTGGATAGCCTGCCTCTTCCTTTCCTTGGTTGCTGTTGGATGGCCTGCCTCTTCCTTTCCTTGGTTGCTGTTGGATGGCCTGCTTCTTCCTGTCCTTGGTTGCTGTTGGATGGCCTGCCTCTTCCTGTCCTTGGTTACTCTTTCATATTCCTTTCCTTGGTTGCTGTTGGATGGCCTGCCTCTTCCTTTCCTTGGTTGCTGTTGGATGGCCTGCCTCTTCCTTTCCTTGGTTGCTGTTGGATGGCCCTTCCTCTTCCTTTCCTTGGTCGCTCTTTCATGGCCCGCCTCTTCCTGTCCTTGGTCGCTCTTTCATGGCCTGCCTAATCCTTTCCTTGGTTGCTGTTGGATGGCCTGCCTCTTCCTTTCCTTGGTTGCTGTTGGATGGCCTGCCACTTCCTTTCCTCGGTCGCAATTTCATGGCCCGCCTCTTCCTGTCCTTGGTTGCTCTTTCATGGCCTGCCTATTCCTTTCCTTGGTTGCTGTTGGATGGCCTGCCTCTCCTTTCCTTGGTTGCTGTTGGATGGCCTGCCTCTTCCCTTCCTTGGTTGCTGTTGGATGGCCTACCTCTTCCTTTCCTTGGTTGCTGTTGGATGGCCTGCCTCTTCCTTTCCTTGGTTGCTGTTGGATGGCCTGCCTCTTCCTTTCCTTGGTTGCTGTTGGATGGCCCGCCTCTTCCTGTCCTTGGTCGCTCTTTCGTGGCCTGCCTCTTCCTTTCCTTGGTCTCTCTTTCGTGGCCCGCCTCTTCCTGTCCTTGGTCGCTCTTTCGTGGCCCGCCTCTTCCTGTCCTTGATCGCTCTTTCGTGGCCCGCCTCTTCCTGTCCTTGGTTGCTCTTTCGTGGCCCGCCTCTTCCTGTCCTTGGTCGCTCTTTCGTGGCCCGCCTCTTCCTGTCCTTGGTCGCTCTTTCGTGGCCCGCCTCTGGCTCCCCTTGGTCGCTCTTTCGTGGCCCGCCTCTGACTCCCCTTGGTCGCTGTTTCATGGCCGGCCTCTCCCTGTCCTAGGTCGCTCTTTCGTGGCCCGCCTCTGGCTCCCCTTGGTCGCTCTTTCGTGGCCCCCCTCTTCCTGTTCTTGGTCGCTCTTGGACGTGGCCCGCCTGTGGCTCCCCTTGGTCGCTCTATCGTGGCCCCCCCTCTTCCTGTCCTTGGTCGCTCTTTCGTGGCCCGCCTCTGGCTCCTCTTGGTCGCTCTTTCGTGGCCCGCCTCTTCCTGTCCTTGTCGCTCTTTCGTGGCCCGCCTCTGGCTCCCCTTGGTCGCTCTTTCGTGGCTCGCCTCTGGCTCCCCTTGGTCACTCTTTCGTGGCCCGCCTCTGGCTCCCCTTGGTCGCTCTTTCGTGGCCCGCCTCTTCCTGTCCTTGATCGCTCTCTCGTGGCCCGCCTCTGGCTCCCCTTGTCGCTCTTTCGTGGCCCGCCTCTTTCTGTCCTTGGTCGCTCTATCGTGGCCCGCCTCTTCCTGTCCTTGGTCGCTCTTTCGTGGCCCGCCTCTGGCTCCCCTTGGTCGCTCTTTCGTGGCCCGCCTCTTCCTGTCCTTGGTCGCTCTTTTGTGGCCCGCCTCTTCCTGTCCTTGGTCGCTCTTTCGTGGCCCGCCTCTGGCTCCCCTTGGTTGCTCTTTCGTGGCCCGCCTCTGGCTCCCCTTGGTTGCTCTTTCATGGCCCGCCTCTCCCTTTCCTTGGTCGTTCTTTCATGGCCCACCTCTCCCTGTCCTTGGTCACTGTTTCATAGCCCGCCTCTCCCTGTCCTTGGTCGCTGTTTCATGGCCCACCTCTCCCTTTCCTTGGTCGCTGTTTCATGGCCGGCCTCTCCCTTTCATTGGTCGCTGTTTCATGGCCCGCCTCTCCCTTTCCTTGGTCGCTGTTTCATGGCCCTCCTCTCCCTTTCCTTGGTCGCTGTTTCATGGCCCGCCTCTCCCTTTCCTTGGTCGCTGTTTCATGGCCCTCCTCTCCCTCTCCTTGGTCGCTGTTTCATGGCCCTCCTTTCCCTTTCCTTGGTCGCTGTTTCATGGCCCGCCTCTCCCTTTCCTTGGTCGCTGTTTCATGGCCCCGCCTCTCCCTTTCCTTGGTCGCTGTTTCATGGCCCGCCTCTCCCTTTCCATGGTCGCTGTTTCATGGCCCGCCTCTCCCTTTCCTTGGTCGTTGTTTCATGGCCTGCCTCTCCCTTTCCTTTGGGGCTGTTTATGCACTGCCTCTTCCTTTTGGGGCTGAGAGTTAGTAGGGTGAGTAGTAATATGAGGGAAAGTAGAAGGATCAGGAATATTAAGGAAAGGAAGAGAGTTAATAAGGTGAGAAGGAATATGAGGGAAATGAGAAGGATCAGGAATAGTAAGGAAAGGAAGAGAGTTAATAGGGTGAGAAGGAATATGAGGGAAAGTAGAAGGATCAGGAATATTAATGAAAGGAAGAGAGTTAATAGGGTGAGAAGGAATGTGAGGGAAAGGAGAAGGATAAGGAATGAAAGGAAGAGATCTATTGTCAGGAAAATTACTTGGAATTGAAAGAGAAGGAGCAAGAAAGGTAAGGAAAGGAAGGAAATGATAACGGTAAAGATGACTGCTTGGAGGGAGAGAAGGAAAAGAAATGGCTAGGCAAGAAAGAGGCTCAAAATAGAATATAACGTAAAATAACACAATACTCAGCTTCAACACCGCAACATCATTCAAGTCACTATTCATATTCACTAAAGACATAATTTATACTTCATATATTCCTCTTCCTAATTAGCTTATAAATAAAAAAGTAAATATTAGTCTTCTGCTAAAAGGACTCCACTGAAGCCTTTTTGACTTCTCCACTCTGAAGTTTTACTGAACCAATTTTGTCCTCTCCGAAGACATACCAGTGATCGCTGGAAATCATTTGGTCTTTAGTATTGCGCTGAAGACGGCGGTCGAAGAAAGATCAGCTTCCTTTGGATCTTTCGGAGCCATCTGCAGTACACGTCGCACTCGCAGGCAGAACTCAAATTACCATCTTATTGTTGAAAGCGAATTTATGGCTATTGCTTCTTCACTTTGTTTCTTACTTTATCTATCTATCTATCTATCTATCTATCTATATATATATATATATATATATATATATATATATATATATATATATATATATAATATATATATATATATATATATATATATATATATATATATATATATATATATATATATATATATATATATATATATATATATCATAGACTCCTTTAAGAAAGGACTGGAACGTCAGGACCTCGGGGTTTTTAACTTGAGTCTGAAAGATTAACTTGAGTCTGGACTAAAATGACTTCTAGAAGGGCTAGAAACACGTTCTCTGGATCAAAATGGGGGTTTTTGAGGATGGTGAGTTCAATAGTAACATTTTCAACACCACCTGGGGTCATCTTCAAGGTCTAAAGGTCATTTATCAAGGTCAAATTTGTGAATTTTGGTAATTTTTGCTCGTTTTTTGTGTGTTACTCATAAATGGTGAGAGATAGCTAATTATAATATGAGGCAAGTCTGCAGAGCTGTCCGAATGTAATATATATTGTCATATATCGTCCTTCAAGAAAGGACTGGAACGTCCCCTGATCGGGGTTTTTAACTTGAGTCTGAAGGATTAACTTGAGTCCTGTACTAAAATGACTTCTAAGAAGGGCTAGAAACACGTTCTCTGAGTCAAAATGGGGGTTTTTGAGGACGGTGAGTTCAATAGTGACATTTTCAAAACCACCTGGGGTCATCTTCATCATCTTCAAGGTCAAGAGGGCATATTTCAAGGTCCAAATAGTGAATTTTGGTCATTTTCACTCGTTTTTGTGTGTAACTCATAGATGGTGAGGGATGGCTGATTATAATAAGAGGCAAGTCCTTTCTTGAAGGACGATATATGACAAT
>NC_090767.1:49851730-49856730 GCF_036898095.1 Palaemon carinicauda
TCGCTCACAGCAAACCAAACTAGTATGACGGGCTCTGATTGTTGAACAATATTAGTCAAAATTAAATTATCCAGTTTTTACAGACCCTAACTAATGTTGAATACATAACCTGACTTTATCTTTATTATACTAGATTCTGTTACATTTCTCTAATATAAAAGAGAGAGAGAGAGAGAGAGAGAGAGAGAGAGAGAGAGAGAGAGAGAGAGAGAGAGAGAGAGAGATCCTATCAGCATTTTCACCAAACTCACTTAGAACAAAAAAAAAAGTTGCAAAAGTGAAACTTGGAGGAGGTTGCAGGAACCCCCCCCCCCCCCCCACCAGTAGTCCTAAATGAAGAGAGATTTCATGAAATCTCTTCAGTCATGAAATGAAAGAATAGAATCATGAAAGGAAGAGGGGAGAAGACATATAGGTCTAGGGTCCAAAGGCCTCTGTCTGTTATAATAAAGGATTTAACATTATTTTAATGCTTTTATAAGACATATTAATATTCAGTAAATCATAATCTTGATTGTTCTTAAGAATCTGACCTTTGGAACATCTGAATATTGCCATAAATAGATCCCTACATTAGTCTATGTTATTCGCCTTGGCCACTTTCATGAAATGTTATGCAAATATGATTGTTTGTTTATATATCAAAGTAATCTTCTGGTGAAATGACTTTGACATATTAAAGATGGAAGTGATATACCAAGTGGTTACACCTATAGGCCTATGGACCTTTTTTTTAATGAAAGAAATTGTGACTTTTGGAAAATCAAACTAAAAATATCTATATCTTGGTTTAATAAATCTGTATTTCATAAAATATCATAGCCAAGATAAGAATATTCAAGAAAAACTTTTTAAATTTATGATATAATATGAGAAACAAAAATTTAATCTAAACTAACATGGCTCAGCCTAAAAAAATAATAAATGCATCACCAACTGACACAAAGCATCATAAATAGAATAGTTTACCTTCAAATAAAACCGTTTTCTTTCAAAACTAAAATTTCCCGCCAAATGTTTACGAGTGATATGAACAGATTTTCTTTTTATTCGTTTCTTCTTGGTTCTTGATTTTATTATGGATTTTGGTACTTCATCTGATAGTGATATTATTATTCATTTGCTTTTAATAATGGGACCATCTTAGACCTTCTTGCTAAAAATATTTACAAAGTTTCTTTATAAACTAAAACTTGATGTTTCATCTCCGTTTTCTGTTGCTTCTTCTAATGGATTCTGGACATCGCCGTCTTTGATCAGATGAATTATCACCATCAAACTCGTTGGTTTCTTTGGTCGCTGCAAACCTCACCATCCTTGTGAGCTAAGGATGCGGGGGTTTTGGGGAGCCTATAGGTCTATCTGCTGAAGTCATCAGCAGCCATTGCCTGGCCATCCTTGGTCCTAGCTTGGATGGAGAGGGTTAGACACTGATCAGGTGTATATATAGTCAGTCTCTAGGGCATTGTCCTACTTGATAGGGCAATGCCACTGTCCCTTGCCTCTGCCATTCATGGGCGACCTTTAAATCCCTTAGACTGTACAGAACAACTAGATTTATGCTCCTACGAGAGCATTACTGAAGGATCCAATGCTCAAAAGAGAGAGAAAATATTAACATTTTGTGATAGAAAATAACTCAAAAGTTTTTCAATGGATCTGACAATACTGACAAATTGAAATCAAAACTGAAGAAGAAGAAATTTGCTTCGCAGAGAGATGCAGTTTTTGGCAGACAATTACTACAGAAGAAGAGAACTTGTACAGAACTCGTCACAGACAGACACCAAGAAGAGGAAGAGGCAATTGAAGAGGTATTTAAAGAGGCATTTGATGAGGCATTTGAAGTGACAATTGAAGAGGCAACTGAAAAGGCATTTGAAGAGGTAATTGAAGAAGCAATTGAAGAGACATTTGAGGAAGGCAATTGAAGAGAGATTGAAGAGGCAAATGAACAAGCAATTGAAGAGACATTTAAAAAGGCTATAGAAAGAGGCATTTGAAGAGGCAAGGGAAAAGGCATTTGAAGAGGCAATTGAAAAGGCACTTGAAGAGGCAATTGAAGAGGCCTTTAAAGAGACATTTGAAAAAGGCTATAGAAGAGGCAATTGAAGAGGCCTTTGAAGAGGCAATTGAAGAGGCATTTGAAGAGGAAATTGAAGAGGCAATTGAAGGGGCATTTGGAAAGGCATCTGAGGAGAAATTTGAAGAGGCAATTGAATAGGCATTTGAAGAGACTTTTGAATAGGCAATTGAAAAGGTATTCGAGAGGCATTTGAAGAGGAATTTGAAAAGGCATTTGAAGAGAAATTTGAAGAGGTAATTTAAAAGGCCTCTGAAGAGGCATTTGATGAGCCATTTCAAGAGCCATTTGAAGAGGCCTTTCAAGAGGAAATTCAAAAGGCAATTGAAGAGGCAATAAAAGAGACATTTGAAGATGCCAATTGAAGAGGCAATTGAAAAGGCATTTGAAGATGCAATTGAAGAGGCAATTGAAAAGGCATTTGAAGATGCAATTGTAGAGGCAATTAAAGAGGCAAGTGAAGAGGCATTTAAAGCAGCAAATTGAAGAGTAAACATCAAACTCAAAACGACTGGAAGAGGCAATTGAAAAATCATTTGAAGAGGCATTTGAAAAAGTCCTTTGAAAAAAATGCCAATTAAAGAGGCAGTTGAAGAGGGTATTTAAAGAGGCAATTGAAAAAGCAAATTTAAGAGTCAACCTCACACTCAAAACGACTGGAAGAAGAAGAAGAAGAATGTGCAAGCAGTGTTATTACCCCCACAGTCACACATTGAACAAGCACAAGAGGAAAGGCAAGAAAAAAGTCCTGGACACCACCTGCAAATGTCAGATAAAATAAAGTTTTGTAAGACTTTCTCTATCTACTGTATTTGTTACAGGAAGACTAGGGAAGGTCATTGGCTGAAGACACATCTCATACGGGAAGAGCTGAAATTATATATATATATATTATATATATATATATATATAGATTACGACAATGACATTACAGCTACAAATAAACTTAATAATAAAAAGTTATATTAAAATATATATTAGAAAACTCTACCTTTAGTCGAGGCATGGGTCTCGCAACCTCACTCTTCGTGCAAAAACTGAGGAAGCTAGAAGAGCGACTCACCTGAAAGGAAAGAAAATATTTGTATCAAAATAACATTTATTTGATAATATGACTTAGTTCAGTTATGATAGATTAGATTAGAATATGTCAGGTCAGGTCAGGTCAAGGTCAGATATGATAAAATGAATCACAGTAAAGAATAACACACAAATTAATACACACTAATACTAAAGACAAAATACGAGAGAGATCCCATATCTTAAACTAAAGGCCAACGACTCGCTCGCCGTAAGAGCGCCCTGTATAAAAAGAAGAAGAAAAAGAAGAGGAGGAAGAGATATAAAGTAAACAAACAATGTAGATGACAGCACTTGGGGTCACTTTGATGTCAGATGGGAGACGAAGGTCACTAAAACACATCAAGGGAAAGTGACTGGAAGCTTCGATGGTTTTGGGGAGGAACATTGATGTTATTGTTTTCTATTTCGTGCTAGAGTCGATGTGGGGAGAGAGAGAGAGGAGAGAGAGAGAGAGAGAGAGAGAGATTAAACTAGAATTCTTAATTACATATTGGACTCAATGGCCCCGGCTCTCTCTCTCTCTCTCTCTCTCCTCTCTCTCTCTCTCTCTCTCTTCTGGCAGGTTAAGGGTAACGTATTCCAAGTCTCAGACTGAGCAGCAAATTAGGCACCTGTCTGTTAGTCAACCATTGGGGGCTGCAGCTAGGCTGAAGACAGAAGGAAAGCCGAAGAGAGAAGAAAACACCCTTAAGCATCTGTCTCCTTCATAATAATTGTATCAACATCAAATTATGTAGCCTTCAAGGAACAGGTGGCTACTTAGCAAATTTATAATCTTAAAGCTCTTCCCCCCAACATCTAGCTTTATCTCTTCTTTGTTTTTCCTCTGTGCTTCCTTCCATGCATTCCTCAACATTGTATATTACCAGATTAGTTTTCCCCTCTTTCCCTTTTCCATTATCTCTTTAACCTCTTCTCTAACTTCTTCCTTAATGTCTTCCATTGGCATATTAACTCGTTTTCCTAACTTTGCCTAGCCTATTGAATCCTTTCTCTCTATTATTGCCAGTTCAAGTCCCTCTAGCCTATCCATTAGCCTTTCATTAATCTCCTTCATCTTCTTATACTCTGCCTTCCTATTCTTATATGATCCTTTGCATTCTCTACAAAACCCAAGTGAGACTTTTTTTAGTCTGCAGCAATTTGTAATCTTCCCTGGCCATTTGCACAAAACCCTTAATTCTCTATATTACTTCCACTAATTCTTTCTGTCATATTCCCGTGTTCAGGGGAACCTTTCCCTTCCAGAGACTCAGACACAAAATTCTCCTTGGGATTCATCTGTTGATAAAAACCCTTCAGCTTCCAATTGGATTTTCATCTTCTCTGTATCAATGACTCCTTCCATTGAGTTATTGCAACTTGTTTCTCTGAAGGAGACAAATGACCAAAAGGCCTTCTCCTAAGGGTTAGGTTGTTTTGAGGTCAGCTCTCTCTCTCTCTCTCTCTCTCTCTCTCTCTCTCTCTCTCTCTCTCCTCCTCATGAAATTACAATTTGCAAGTCTGTTGCAAAAGGGGAAAAGTCCTTTTTGCTCTGATCTCGACCAAAATAAAACATTTGCTATAATGGAAATTTAATTCATATATATATATAATATATATATATATATTCTATGTACACATCCAAAAGCTCATCTATTCCCCTGACACACAATGCACCATTAACCTTCCAAGATATTAAGACCCTTCCTTTCTGAGGTATCTCAACCCATCTATTCAATCCTTCCTTCCTAAATCAACAGATCAACTTTTAACAAACAAACATTGGAATCACCAATGTCAAAGACACAAACCACAGGTTTCAGTACTGCTTTAGTCTTTGTCTGCTAAGGAC
>NC_090767.1:49861730-49864620 GCF_036898095.1 Palaemon carinicauda
GTGCAGGTGAAGAAAGACCCCTATTGGACAGGGTCAAAGACTAAGGCCTTGCATCAACTTTGATTGAGGGATTAAGAACTATTTTGGTAGAGAGAGAGAGAGAGAGAGAGAGAGAGAGAGAGAGAGAGAGAGACCCTGTCCTTTTCATTCATAAATTGACATATTGAGAGCCAGGCACAGACAGACAGAAGTACAGACAATACAACAATAGACTCCCAACATATTCCTCTTTTTATAAGACAAAAATTTCTGTCTTTTCTGACTTTCAAAAACCAACAAAAACTGTTTCTATTTCTTCCTCTTCAAACTTTTTGATGAGAGTAGTTTTAAGTTACTGTGTAGAAAATTAGGATGGGGGAAGTCATCTATCTGATATATATATATATATATATATATATACCATATATTATATATATATATATATACATATATATATATATATTTATATATGTTACGCTCAATGTTAATAATTGCCCAATGTGTACATTAGGCAGCAGAAATTGCCTAATGTGTACTTTAAGCAAACAGTTTGCCTAATATTTATATTGTGCAAAATGCGTGCCTAATCTGCACATTAAGCAAGACTTTCAGATTAGGCAACCATATTTTGCCTGAATTGAATAGAGTGTTACGCTGTCCTGTGAGTGGGGGGAAGCGTGTGTGGGGAGTGCGTGGACTGTGTGAATGCGTGGACTGCGTGAATGCGTGGACTGTGTGAGTGCGTGGGAGTGTTTGTCGAGGATTGAAGTGTGGTTGTGGTGTGTGGAGTGAAGTGTGGTTGTAGTTCGAGGTGTGATGTGAAGGTTTGGTGCCTCATTGGGCATACATTTAATATATCTATCTATCTTTCCAGTAATAGAGATGGATCAAACTGCATTTGAAGAGAAGCTACGTGAGACACATGAATCAAAGGCCGAAAATGCTGTCCTGCAACCTACTGCTAAACGTGACAAGGTTATAGAAGATTTGCTGAGGATAAATTCCCATGGCGCTACATCTCCATTTGATTACAACTTATAAAAGCGCTACGAGATCCTGCGAGTTGGCAATGTTGACAGACTAATTCGAAAACGAAAAGATCCCAGCCAACGACGTGTTCAAGTTTGTTGCATCTCTAGAAGAAGTGTTTGATATTGTTATAGCAGCTCACAAAAGGTATTGGCCCATGGTGGTGGTAAGAAAACAATAGCTGAAGTGAAGAAAAGGTCGTCAAACATCACGCAAGAAGTGTGCTACTTATATATTTCAATCTGTGAGCACTGCCATCAGAAGAAAGCCAGAAAAGTTCCGAAAGGTCTCGTTGTGAAGCCTGTGCGCAGTCATCACATTTTTTCAAGATGTCAAATTGATCTCATCAAATTTTTAAACATTGCCCCGATGGTGATTACAAGTACATCATGATATTTGTCAACCATTTCAGCTAATTTTGTGTGCTGCGTCCCCTTACAACGAAAAGAGCAGAAGAGGTTGCTGCAAATCTTCTTGATATAATTCCTGACTTTTGGAGCACCTGCTATTTTGCAGTAAGACAATGGGTCGTGAATTTGTTAATGCCGTTATTGCTGAACTTTCCACACTCTGGCCCGAGTTGAAGTTGGTGACTGGACGTCCCCGTCATCCCCAAAGCCAGGGTGCGGATTGAATGGCTAAATGGTGTTATTCAGGACAAACTTGCCATCTGGATGCAGGAAAAATAATAGTAAAAAATGGTCAGTGGGCCTCAAGTTCATTGGCAATTTAAAATTAGCCGACATGAAACCACCGGGCATAGTTCATTTTAAAGTAACGTTTGGCCAAGAACCCCAAGTTGGACTAGGATCGTCTGTCCTGCCAAGGTCTGCTCTTAATGAAATTGCCACTGAAGAAGATCTTGAGACATTTGTAGAGAACGAAGAGGGCAACGAAGATGCAGTGACAGGAGTAACAACACAGGTGGAGAGTGACAAACATGCAGTGACAGGAGCAACAGCAGTGGTGGAGAGTGACGAAGATGCAGTAACAGGAGCGACAGCAAAGACACAAAGTGGGTGTTTCCAGGAAATCCGAGATGCAGCTGATGCAGGACAATCCAAAGCAGCAGTTTGGATGACACGTCGTGGCAATCAATTAGTTTGACGATTAGAAGTTGGGCAGTGCGCTACATTGAGAGTTGCAGACGTTGATCACGGCCCAACTGATCCGAAAAATCTTCTTGTGGTCGTCATGAAAGGAGATGGGCTGTATACTGTAGGTTGCCGTGAGGGAGTTCTTGGATCCAAATATACAGCAGCTGATCCAAGTCCTATAGATCAGGTTTTGATTAAAGCAGATCATGTTCCTGATATTCGTCTCACTTTGAGAACAGCAACAACAAAGGGCTACTGGAGGACAAGGGTTTGTAAAGTGTCAATGTAAGACGCAGTGTTCGTCAAGACGATGCAGCTGCCGCAGGAAAGAAATTAAATGCAACTCTTGCTGTCACCCAGGCAGAGCGTGCAAAAATTAAGTGTTGTCAGTGTAACTGTGAATACCAGTTTTGTTTTTGTTTATTTGTGTTTACTTCATTTTGTGTAGCTATTATAAAAGTTTATCTGGAATAAAGCTCATGTTTCTATCAGTTTGTATCAGTATCTCTTTTGTCCTCCATCCGCCTATTCATATTCAGATTAGACAAAATTGTGTGACATATTCACATTCCGCAAAATGGGATTAGCATAATGTGTGCAATAGGCAATTTTACGAGTTTTTCTTGCCTAATATGTACACTGGCAAACCATTTTGCCCAGTGTTCACATTGGGCAAAATAATGCCTAATGTACACAATAGGCAACTATTAACATTGAGCGTAACATATATATATATAATATATTATATATATATTCAAAATAAAATGGAAACTCTTCAGAAAAAA
>NC_090767.1:49870120-49875120 GCF_036898095.1 Palaemon carinicauda
TAAGGCGGAGGAAAGAGAAAAGGAGAGGCAGCATGAGATTGCCATAAAAAACTCAGGTTCCTCTTCTTCCTCTCCCCCTTCCCCAAATAGGTCAGTAACGCCTCCTATTAATTTAGTGCAGGCTCTCAAATGTGTGCCTAAATTTGAGGAAGACAATATTGCAGAGTTTTTTGTATCATTTGAGAGGATTGCAGCAAGGTTGGAGTGGCCCCAAGAGTATTGGACCACTCTTATACAAAGTAAATTGATTGGAAGAGCTCAGAGGGTGTATGTAACTCTGGAGGAGGATCTGTCATCAGATTATGAGTGTGTGAAGGCTATCGTCTTGAAGGCCTATGAGTTAGTCCCTGAAGCCTATAGGCAACGCTTCAGGAACTTGGAAAAAAGTAGGGAGCAAACTTTTATTGAATTTGCAAGATCGAAGGAACAATATGCTAGTGATTGGTTCAAGTCCAAGGAAGTGGTAAATTTTGAGAAATTGAAGGAGTTAATGTTGGTGGAGGAGTTCAAGAGGTGTGTTCCGGATAAACTGAAGGTTCACCTCGAAGAGTTAAAACTAGAGACCATTCAGGCGGTAGCCATCGCTAGTGATGAGTATTATTTGTCTCATAAGAGTGAGTTAGGGGGAGTAACAAAAATTGTTAAGTCTGGATGGGGTAAAGTAGGTAGGAATAATAATTATAACAATAATAATAATTCTAACAATAATAATAATAATAATAATGTAGGGATGTTTACTAGAAATAATTATAGAGGTAATGATCAGGGCAATGCCAATACTAATATTAATTTTTCTCCTAACAGGAATAATAGACCTAAGATATATAATCCCGAGAAATTGAAAACATTGACGTGCTTCTTTGCAATAAGAAGGGACACGTAAAGAGCATTTGTTATGCATTTAGAAACTCACAAAATGCTAATGTTAGGCCAGTGATGGGTATGGAAGAGAGAGAGAGAGAACCTACCCCAACAACATCCGCTGATCAATGACTACCTGGTTGTTTTGACAGATATTTGTCCTTCGGTAGTGTCTCTTTCACCAATTCGTCCGAAAAAAGACGTGTGCGTATTTTGCGTGATGCCGGTGCAGCTCAGTCTTTGATATTAAGGGAGGCATTACCTTGCAATTTTGTACCAAAAAGTGGGGAATTTGTGTTATTGGCTGGTTTTCCTGATACGGTAAAATCGTATGCCATGGAAAATTTTAATTTAATCTGCCCTTCCTTTGCAGGGAATTTGAAATTGGCCATCGTTGATAAATTTCCGGTTAAAAATGTTGATGTTGTGATAGGGAATGATGTTACTCTGAAGAATAATACTTGTCCCATACTGATAAACCCTGATAGTGAAGTAGCAGCAGTTACTCGTTCTAGTGCTAAAGTTGTTGACGCTGCAGAGTCAACAATTGATCTAGATTTAAGTAGTTTAGAACGTTGTGATAGCGTAGTTGTAGATCTTGGGATTTTGAAGGACAAACTGAATTGGACTATTGAAGAGCTAATCAAAGCTCAGAAAAAGGATTTTCGGGATCTCCCTATTGAGTCAGGTGAGGTGACTGATATAACCGGTCCCAAATTTAAAATAATTAATAATATTTTATATAGGTTGACTAGGCCTATGGAGGCTGATAACTTTGATTATGAAATTTTGAAACAGATAATGGTTCCATTTGTTTACAGGAATGAGTTGATATCATTGGCGCATGAAAGTGGTTTGGCCAGACATTTTGGCATTCATAAGACTTCTGGCAAGTTGTTAATGAATTATTATTGGCCGAAGTTGAAGGCGGACGTAAAGAAGTTTGTCAATAGCTGTGACGTTTGTCAGAAGGTCGGTAAACCTAATCAGCTTATTCCAAAAGCGCCTCTGTCCTATTCCAGTGGTTTCCGAACCTTTCACGGAGGTCATTATTGATATTGTTGGACCATTACCAAGGACTCGTAGTGGAAATGAATATATTTTGACTATCATGGATAGGATGTCTCGATATCCCGAGGCAATACCACTACGTACGATAAAAAGTGTTAAAATTGTAGATGTACTAATTGACTTTTTTACCAGGTTTGGGATGCCTAAAATTATTCAATCGGATTGTGGTTCTAATTCTGTTAGCAGGTATTTCAGAGATAAAATGGCAGAGTTAAATATAAAAAATGTGACCTCTTCTCCATATCATCCAGAAAGTCTGGGAGCTCTGGAGAGATTTCATCAAACCCTGAAATCGATGGTAAAGAAATATTGTTTGATTAATGGTTCTGAATGGGATAAGGAATTACCTTATTTGTTGTTCGCTTTTCGTTCTGTCCCAAGTCAGTCTTTAGGTTTTTCGCCTTTCAGCCTTGAGTTTGGCCATTGTGTTCGAGGTCCTCTTGATGTTGTTCGAGAGTCCTGGGAGGGAGACGTCCCTGAGATAAATTTATTAGATTATGTGTCTAATCTAGGTGATAAGTTAACAAAGGCTTGGAAATTTGCAGGTGAAAATTTATTGTGTAGCCAAAAAAGAATGAAGTACTTTTTTGACAGAAGGTCTAAAGCACGTGACTTTGCGGTAGGCGACAAAATTTTGGTTTTATTACCCATTCCTGGAAATCCATTGAAAGCATCTTTTTCAGGTCCTTGGAAAATTCTGAAAAAAAATAGTGAAGTTAATTATTTAGTAGAGACTCCCGAGAGAAGGAAACCTTTTCAGCTTTGTCACATAAATATGTTGAAGGCTTATGTAGAACGGGAGAAAGTCATTCCCGTGGCAACCATAGGGAATGCTGTAGTTTCCGAGAACGATAAACTTTTTTCTTTTTCAGAGGGTGAAAGTATTGATGATAATTGTTTTAATGGAAGTGAATAGCGTTCAGATAATAAGAATTCTTTGAAACATTTTTCTGATATGGTTTCTCATTTAAGTAATGAAGAACAAAAGTCTTTAAAGAAATTGGTATTTAATTATAAGGAATTATTTTTGGATGTACCGGGAAGGACTAATGTCCTTGAAAATGACGTGGACGTAGGTAGTGCCACTCCTGTGAAACGAGCGCCTTACAGGTTGAATCCCTTTAAAAATGAGGTTGTAGCGAAGGAAGTTGATTATATGCTAAAACATGACCTAATTGAACCTAGTCAAAGTCCTTGGTCATCACCTGTTGTATTGGTAAAGAAACCCGACGGTAATTTCAGGTTATGTTTTGATTACCGTAAATTGAATGAAGTGTCTAAGTCTGATTGTTACCCATTACCACGAATTGAGGATTGTATTGATCGTATGGGTAAGGCCAAGTACATTAGTAAATTCGATTTGCTGAAAGGTTATTGGCAGGTTCCTCTTTCGAAGCGGGCAAGGGCCCTGTCCGCTTTCGTAACACCCCAGGGACTGTTTCAATGTAAAGTGATGCCGTTTGGTGTGAAGAACGCGGCTGCCACCTTTCAGAGGTTAATGAATACTTTAGTCTATGGTTTAGAGGGGTGTGTAGTTTATATTGATGATATTGTTATTTATAGTAATGATTGGGAAACTCATTTAAAACGTATTAGGGCACTGTTTGAGGTTTTGAAGAAAGCAGGTTTAGTAATTAATTTAAAGAAAAGTGAATTCGCAAAGGCGAGGGTCGTATATTTGGGTCATGAAGTTGGTAATGGTAAAGTTGCTCCTAAGCAAGCAAATATCGAATGTATTGAAAAAATGTTAATCCCTAAGTGCAGGAGGGATGTCAGAAGATTCCTTGGGTTGGGTGGTTACTACCGAAGGTTTGTTAGAAATTTTTCTGACATCGCCGATCCTTTGACTAATCTCTTAAGAAAGAAGGTAGCTTTTGTCTGGACTGATGAAACACAAAGTGCTTTTGATAATTTAAAAAGAGTATTAATTAATTTCCCTGTCTTAAGAGCTCCTGGTTTTGACCTTCCTTTTTCTCTTGCCACGGATGCAAGTGACGTTGGTGTAGGAGCGGTGTTGTTGCAGAATGACGAGCAGGGAGTTTCTCATCCTGTCGCATTCTTTTCAAAAAAATTGTCCTCCAACGTAGGTATTCCACTGTGGAGAAAGAGACTCTTGCTTTAGTATTTGCTATTAACCATTTTCAGGTTTATCTTTCCTCCTCATATACACCTATTAAGGTCTTGACGGATCATAATCCCCTGACCTTCATCAGCAGATACAAGAATAAAAATCAAAGATTGATGAGGTGGAGTCTCATGCTGCAAGAGTGGAATTTAGAATTTTCTCACATCCCAGGAAAAGATAACATTGTTGCCGATTTTCTCTCTCGCAGCGTTGAATATTAGTTGATTGACAGAGGGCTATGCAGTTATTAAAGGTAGTATCTGTATCGTTCTAATTATGATGTGTGTGCTGTTGAAGTGGGCACGTAGTGAGTAGAAGCCAATGTATATTTAAAATTTATTAATCATGGTTTGTTTACAGAAGACTATAATGTTTTGGGTATAGTGTATGGGATCTGTAAGGTTAAAAGGTGAGGGTGATCACTGGTACTTTCTAATGATTGATTAATTAGAAGGGTCATGGGCTCACGGGTCTGTAGCACAACACAGCCGTTTTTTAGGCGCTACAGGCTGGTGTATGAGTGGTACCCTAGACTGAGTTAAGGTTAATCTACTAAGGTTTAGAGGTGTCAGGTACGATAAGGTTTATAATAAGCTAAGAAAAGAGATAGGCACTAATCTGGTATTCTGTATTTTCCGGCTAATATTTACGCTTCATCGATTTTGTTTGTTTGTTTGCGCAGGGGAGTCTTGTGGTGGTCTTCTCTGTGTCGTTCGGTGTGTGTGTATGTATTGGACACTATGGTGGTTTTTGTGATCAACATTTATTGCTAGAGAGTGATGTGTATCCCTGAAAATGAACAGTGTATTGATTGTGGAAAAGGTTATAGCCTTTGGACTATATATACAGAATCCGGTTGTTAGTGCAATGACTCTTTATTAGGTTTATTAACGGTGTGAGTGATGGGAAATTTTTAGGTGGGGTATCTATTTATCGAATGGTG